>NW_015623669.1:894549-896209 GCF_001515625.1 Sinocyclocheilus rhinocerous
ATTGTATTACATTCTTACCAAAAAAAAAAAAAAAGTATATTTCAAACAAATGCTGTTCACGGTTCAAATTATTTCAATACATCAGTTTAAACATTAAAAGTTATAGTTAATGATAATAACCTTGTTTGAAATGTTTAAAGCTTGAAGGTTTGAACATTAGTATTGTAACTGTAATATAATTAAAATTATTATAGATATAGGTTCAGATATAGATAGATATATATTCTTTTATTCATCAAATATGTAGTAAATTGATTAAAAGTGAGAGTAAAGACTTTTAGTCTAAAGACTTTAAACATGATTATTCTCAGAAAGCAGTGGAAACTCCGGCACAGTTTCCCTGGCATTATTTGTGCTATATTTGTCCAGTGTTCTGCGGGCAGATCGGGGTTTGTTGTCTTTGCTTCACCTTCGGTCTGGTTTACTCTGCACTGTATGCTTTGTCTGGTTTGTTTTGATTGTTTGAATCAGTGTGAGGTCCCTTCAACAGAATCTAAACAGACATCAGCATGTTATTCCTGTCTCGTTCTTGACCTGTTTATTTTATTGAAATCGTAAGACTGTTAAGCAACACTGCATGTATAGTAATTCGGTCAAGCGTGCACATAGACTAGCGAGGAGCTGTTCCATTTGGTGGGGATACAGTTTTGGTGTACAGTGTTGATCTCTGGCGCCGGCTCCTGCATGCAGTAATGAGCTTTCAGAGTTGCTGATTGCAGATAAAAAAAAAACGGAGGCAAAGAGAAAAAAATCCCCCCCAAAATATTTTTTTGCTAACATGAGGACCAAATTTCCCCCTCAAAAATGTTTTGTTTTGTTTTGTTTTATTTTATTTTTCAAAGGAAATTACGTTAAGTTGCACAACAACCATTTTGGCCTTGCAGAATTGTCGTCATACTACACATATCCTATAGTTTTTCCATTCTTCAGATGATTTTTGTTCATACAAACTAACACGTGCGCATGAACCATAACCCAGACCATGTTCAAGTGCACACTCGTTAGTGGGCATCCCTAGTGCAAGAGACTCTGGTCTGCACCAAAAGCTATAGTGTATCTTCTCATGGCCTGTGGTCTTCTAATACATGCAAGTGTTTTTACAGCTAACTACAATATGGGCCAAGAATAGGCCCATGGGAACTCCTTTGAATGGCTTGCTGTGTTTTGCTTGAAAAGATTTGAACCTGCAGCCACAGGAATGCAGCCCTGCTGGTTAACGCTTCAGCAGCATCCAGGAGACAGTGAAGAGGAGATGGGAAAGGTGAAAAAAGGGAGAGTTAAAAACCCATGTCAAGTTGAAGGACAGCATGGCAATAGCTCTGTTTAGACAGAAGGGCAAAAAAGGAAGAGAAGACAGCGAGTTTGACTGATTGCATCTGCCCGCTTACTTTGCAGCGGTACATTGCTCACATTTCTAAACAGTAGATGCAGGCGCAACACACAAGCGTGGACATGTTTGTGTGCTTCTGCTGTTAAAATGGAATTGTAGTTTTCTGATAATCCTTCTTAAGCCTAAACCACACAACTCGTACTGTATTTTTAGATTATTAGTCTTTGACTAGCTCTCTTTATCAAGTATGATATCAAGTATGAAATATCTCTCTGAG
Source organism: Sinocyclocheilus rhinocerous (assembly GCF_001515625.1). NCBI lineage: Eukaryota > Metazoa > Chordata > Actinopteri > Cypriniformes > Cyprinidae > Sinocyclocheilus > Sinocyclocheilus rhinocerous. The sequence continues at coordinate 896,157 of NW_015623669.1, forward strand.
GACACTGACATTTGTTCTGTGTAAACGAAACCATTACCAGACAGTATTCGTAA
>NW_015623669.1:897837-899843 GCF_001515625.1 Sinocyclocheilus rhinocerous
TTTGTCTGGTTTGTTTTGATTGTTTGAATCAGTGTGAGGTCCCTTCAACAGAATCTAAACAGACATCAGCATGTTATTCCTGTCTCGTTCTTGACCTGTTTATTTTATTGAAATCGTAAGACTGTTAAGCAACACTGCATGTATAGTAATTCGGTCAAGCGTGCACATAGACTAGCGAGGAGCTGTTCCATTTGGTGGGGATACAGTTTTGGTGTACAGTGTTGATCTCTGGCGCCGGCTCCTGCATGCAGTAATGAGCTTTCAGAGTTGCTGATTGCAGATAAAAAAAATCGGAGGCAAAGAGAAAAAAATCCCCCCCAAAATATTTTTTTGCTAACATGAGGACCAAATTTCCCCCTCAACTCAAAAATGTTTTGTTTTGTTTTGTTTTATTTTATTTTTCAAAGGAAATTACGTTAAGTTGCACAACAACCATTTTGGCCTTGCAGAATTGTCGTCATACTACACATATCCTATAGTTTTTCCATTCTTCAGATGATTTTTGTTCATACAAACTAACACGTGCGCATGAACCATAACCCAGACCATGTTCAAGTGCACACTCGTTAGTGGGCATCCCTAGTGCAAGAGACTCTGGTCTGCACCAAAAGCTATAGTGTATCTTCTCATGGCCTGTGGTCTTCTAATACATGCAAGTGTTTTTACAGCTAACTACAATATGGGCCAAGAATAGGCCCATGGGAACTCCTTTGAATGGCTTGCTGTGTTTTGCTTGAAAAGATTTGAACCTGCAGCCACAGGAATGCAGCCCTGCTGGTTAACGCTTCAGCAGCATCCAGGAGACAGTGAAGAGGAGATGGGAAAGGTGAAAAAAGGGAGAGTTAAAAACCCATGTCAAGTTGAAGGACAGCATGGCAATAGCTCTGTTTAGACAGAAGGGCAAAAAAGGAAGAGAAGACAGCGAGTTTGACTGATTGCATCTGCCCGCTTCTTTGCAGCGGTACATTGCTCACATTTCTAAACAGTAGATGCAGGCGAAACACACAAGTATGGACATGGTTGTGTGCTTCTCCTGTTAAAAATGGATTTGTAGTTTTCTGGTAATCCTCTTTAAGCCTAAACCACAGAACCTATACTGTATTTTTAGATTAGTTGTTTAGCCCTCTCTGTCTTTGCCTCTTTCTAGCTCTGTTTCTCTCTCTGATATCAAGTATGAAATGTCCCTCAGGACACTGACATTTGTTAAATGTGTAAACTAAACCATTACCAGACAGTATTCGTAATTTAGAATAAATTGTTTGTGAGTTTTTCATTGCCGATTATGAATGTCTTGAATGAATCCAATGAATGTTATGTAATTTGACGTCCTCTAGATCTAGATTTTGTTCGTCAGTGTTGCTGATTATTCTCATTACTCCTTTCTGTAACACAGTACATTTATATACAATACATTATAGTTAACACAAAAATAAACAGTACTAAAAACAGTCGTTTTTAAGAGACAGTAATGTAATAGACAGTAACAATAGGATAATAAACAGTAATAATAGTATAAAGAATTTATAGTAGCAGTAATAATAAACAATTATTTTACGGTATGTATTAATCTTGATTTATACATATTTTAATACATTTTAGCATTAAAAGGTCTATATATATAATAATAGAACATGAAATAATATAAACTAACGATAAAAAAATTATAAATTACAGAATACATATATCGTATAAATTCTTAAATTTATGTTTCATGTATTTTTTTTAAACAGGTTCTTCAAGAATGATTGTGAACTATAGACACACACACACACACAATTATAACAATTGTATGACATTTTTAAAATGTTACATTTTTAATATATATGTTACATTAACAATATATTAATATGAATAATATATTTTAATATATACATAATAATAATAATAAATTATTAATTATAACTAATTTTCATTAACAGTTTGTGACAGACAGACAGACAGACAGACAGACAGATAGATAGATAGATAGACAGACAGACAGACAGACAGACAGACAGACAGATAGA
>NW_015623669.1:901243-903017 GCF_001515625.1 Sinocyclocheilus rhinocerous
AGATAGATAGATAGATAGATAGACAGACAGACAGACAGACAGACCAGATAGATAGATAGATAGACAGACAGTATATTAATGTACTTTTTCAGTTTCATTTGAACTTTAGTTGTCACTTTTTTAGATTTCTAAATATTAAGTAATTTTAATACTTCAACTTGAAATTACAAATAAATTTAATAACACTGAGACAGACAGACAGATAGATGGATGTGTTTGTATGTGTTAAGATTTTCCGCTTTTTAGATGGGCTTGTTGTATCAGAGAAACATCAATAGGCACATTACAACATGCAGAATAATTTGTTATTTAATTATAACAAATCTGGATATACAGCTCCTCAGACCATTTTTCAGTGATGTCATCTGCCGGTGACGCACTTGAAGGTGGAATTGGTGCGACACAGATAATTAGTGTTTTTAGCTTGGATTACTCCGTGTTCATTAGACAGGATGTCTTCAGTTGCTGGCCTGCAATAAGATTAAGTGTTAGTGAGACGTTTATCACTGAAGCTAATTGTCCCCTTATCACCAGGGTCAGTCTTCAGTCTCCGTCTACAGATAGTGTGCTTCCCCAACAGGTGAAGACGTTTGGAGGTGTCGTGAAGATTCATGTTGCCATAAATGAATGTGAGTAAATTCTGTCAAAACCCCATTGGCTGCCCACTTAAGATGACCTTGCCGTCGGAGGTCGGCAATCAGCTGTGCGGACAAATCAAACAAGAGATGTCCACATAGCCAGCCAAGAACAAGCTAATGTTTCACTCTAATGAGCACTTATGGCAATATGATATTGGACTCTTGTCTGGACACAACTCATCTCTCAATGAAGTTGAGCTTTAAAAGGGGTCCTGGTAGGATTATAGTAAGACCTTTGTCAGCAGTGGCACTTTGAAAAGCACAGTTACATTCTATTCATATTGCTTGTGAAACTTTAAATAGCCTCCCCAAACCTACATTATGGGATGTCCAGCTGACATCAAAGGGATCAGCCACTTATTTCTTGTAATTGCAACTTTACTGTATACTTTTGTTCTCATGCCAGTCTAAGGGTTTTCAAAGTGGGATCCAGCGAGACGCTAGATCAGGGGTCGGGAACCTATGGCTCACGAGCCACACCTGGCTCTTTGACAGAAATCATATGGCTCGCTAGATCTCTCACCCTTTACCAACAAATGATCTATTACAAAAATTTTACATCACTGGAGATCATTTGTTGTAGAGCCTACATAAGCTGCTAAAAGGTTTAAAATTTAAAAAATTGTACCGGACAAAGTGGCGTTCAGTGCACGTGCAGTGCTGTTCGCGACGCCAGAGTCAAGACAGCAAACCACTGATGTTTCTATGGTAACATACGGCCGGCAGCCATATCAGCCTGCAGCCCAAGACTGGTTGTCCACTGACGCTAAGCAGGGCTGAGCCTGGTCAGTACCTGGATGGGAGACCTCCTGGGAAAACTAGGTTGCTGCTGGAAGAGATGTTAGTAATTAATTAAAATGATGGTAACGTGGAGCTAATAAACTCAGATTCAAGCTTGTTTGTGGTAATAGCGAAAAGAAAGATGTTTTGAACAGCAGAAAAAGTGTAAAAGTATGTAAAAAAAAAAATTTGACAGGACTGAAACATATACTTTGTTTTATAGAAGATGGTGTTCTCCTGTGCCAAGAGCCAGTATGAAATATTTCGCCGGTTACTTTCACTTTTTCCGCGCAGCTTTCAGCGGGTGGGACTGTTAGCGTTATTAATAAAGGAACGTGAATGAATGAGACAAAAAA
>NW_015623669.1:903218-915590 GCF_001515625.1 Sinocyclocheilus rhinocerous
AAAAGAGTAGAGGTGTGACCTCGGCATCCTGGCCAAATTTGCCCATTGGCCTCTGATCATCATGGCCTCCTAACAATCCCCATATCTGCTGATTGGCTTCATCACTCTGTCTCCTCTCCACCAGTAAGCTGGTGTGTGGTAGGCGTTCTGGTGCACTATGGCTGCCGTCGCATCATCCAGGTGGATGCTGCACACTGGTGGTGGATGAGGAGATACCCCCTGACAATGTAAAGTGCTTTGAGTGCCTTGAAAAGCGCTATATAAATGTAATGAATTAAATTAATTAAAATGATGGTAACGTGGAGCTAATAAACTCAGATTCAAGCTTGTTTGTGGTAATAGCGAAAAGAAAGATGTTTTGAACAGCAGAAAAAGTGTAAAAGTATGTAAAAAAAAAAATTTGACAGGACTGAAACATATACTTTGTTTTATAGAAGATGGTGTTCTCCTGTGCCAAGAGCCAGTATGAAATATTTCGCCGGTTACTTTCACTTTTTCCGCGCAGCTTTCAGCGGGTGGGACTGTTAGCGTTATTAATAAAGGAACGTGGATGAATGAGACAGTAAAGAGCGCGACATTCTTGATATTAAAAAGACAGACAGTATTAAAAACTCAAAGCCGCGATACAGAACTCAATCCGCTTCTGACTGGAGGTTTTCTGTGCGCGAGGTCCGAGTGGAACACTTAGAAGCAAAGACTTTGTCTTCGGTGGCGCGTATTTATTATTTATTTATTTATTCACATAAATACGGTCGACATAAGCACCGTGCATTATTCTTCACACTCTCTCTCTCTCTCTCCGCTAGATGGTCCTTTAAAATGTTCAGAGAAAATTGTGTAAAATTTTTTTAAAATAAATAAATAATAATAATAATAAAATACGTGGAATTTACTGTCTTATTGTTTTATTACAAAGTAAATCATAAGATTAATGAAGTGTTTTATTCTATTGACAGCTATAGTATGTCAATGTAGTAAAATAATAAAAACAAACATATTTTTCTGATTATTGAAAACATATACTTTTACTATTTTTATATTATATCTTTTAACTAAAACTAGAACCAGCTAAAAATATTAAAGGAAAAACGTATTATTTTATCAAGGCAACACTTCTAATTTTCATATAACTTTATGTACTAAAATGACTGAAAATGAAATAAAATTATTAAAATGTATTTTTTGTAAAAATAAATTAATTAATTAATTAAAAAAAAAAGACAAAACACACAAAAATTACTAAAACTTTAACTAAAGTTAAAATGAAAATGGAAAATATAAAATAAAAATAATTCAAAATATTAATAAAAGCTATAGTAGTATCTCAATTATAAAATAACAATCAAGGCTGCATTTGATCCAAAATACCATAAAAACAGTAACACTGTGAAATATATTATTACCATTTAAAATAGCTGTTTTCTATTTGAATATATTTTAAATTTTAATTTATTCCTGTGATATAATGCTGAATTTTCAGCATCATTATTCCAGTCTTCAGTGTCACATGATCCTTCAGAAATTATTCTAATATGCTGATTTGCTGCTCAAGAAACATTTCATATTATAATCACATAAGATTCTCTGATGAATACACAAGCTTTGATTTGAAATAAAAAACGTTTGTCTTTACTGTCACTTTTGATGGATTTCCTTGCTAAATAATAATAATAAACTGACCCCAAACCTTTAAACAATAGTGTGTGCAGACAGTTTCTGGCCAGAATAAGCTGTAGTCAAATGTCACAAGTAAAATAAATAAATAAATAAAATAAAAAATAAATCAGTCAAATAAAAAAATTAAACAGTCTAGTGCCCCGTCTGTTAGTGTCTGGTTAGCAGATCTCATCTACACAGATGTTTCCCAGTGATTTCCCTTTGCACAGCAGCCCTGCGAGATAACTGATTAGAGTCATCTGATTTGGAAACACGTTCCTTTTAATATCCTTCTTCAATGATGCCAAGAGGAAGTTGTTCATTGAGATATCAGACAGATGACTTTCACCCTTTATGCTTGTGCAACCACCTATAAGTCATATAAGCATTGACTAACCTCTTTTTCTTAGTGTTGGCCATTGTTCTTAAGCAAGAGGTTTTCAGAGAGAAAACCAGGGAAGCTGGTTGAAATTAAGTCCCTGAAGTGGTTTTTGTTTACGCTGCTGGCCATTTCCTGTTCCTGTTTTGTGTCCTGTGCACCTTTTTACTCTAGTCAGTGTTGTTGTTGTTATCCGAGGTGCTTGGGACTCTAAAATCTGTTTTGACTAATTTGTTCCTGTTGGCAGAAGAGGATCAGTCAGTAAGCAGCGTATCCTTAATTAGTACTTTAGTTGTTTTGCGATGGAAAAGCCTGAGAAGGGAAGAGAAGTCCTTGTGAGACAATCCACTTGCATTACACTGACATTTCCTTTGGCCCAAAGCTATTGATTAAAGGTGAAGTGTGTAATTAGTTTGACGTTTAATGTGCAGAGACAACTGTAAGTAAGCCACTCGTAATGCCAAGTGCACTCTACAAGGCACATTAAAAGACTTAGTTTCTCATTTTCTGTCATGTTGATCTGCCTTTTAACTAATTGCAGACTAGGTGCTTCAATTGCAATCATTCTCCTCCCCGACTGAAGCTACAATTATGAAATTCACTCTCCTATAAAATGTGGCACATATTAATGGTGGAGTTCATTCATGATAACATGTCATGAGGAGAAACTTGCAGTAAGTTTTCACTAATTTGCATTTGATGACTTGTCGGTCTTGACGTTTGTGTGATTTGCTGCGGCGTTTAACAGGTGAGCACACAAAAAGTGTGTTAATGAACAATTGAATGAAAACATTTTCTTTAACTGATATAAAAATAGAAATGCTGAAAAACTGACAGCTACACTGAAGGTACAAAAAAATACACAATCAGAAAATAGCTAAATTAAACTAAAAATGACCAAGAATTAATTTTACTTGTAGTTTTTAATACACAGTATAGCATATTTCAAAACTTTACAACAGTTTTCATTAAACATGAAGAACCTACACAGAAATGTAATACTGTTAAACATATTTAAATTTAAATAAAAAAACTTCATTTAAATCAGTTAGCATAATAACTATGGTAACACTCTAAATCTGTGATGCTTTCAAACCATTGCTCTTGTCCGAACATTAAAAGAGGGAAGGAATGTCTGGAAAACCTGTCTGAAAAAATAATTATTTTGCAATTCTATTTCCAATTCCATTAGGTGCCACTAATGGTGCAAAAAAATACACAATTCAAATGAGTAGCTTTGATAAAGCCATTGGCATTTGTCTAGCAAAAAGAAATAAAAAAAATAATAAAAATAAAACCTAGTGCCTCCAGTGATCATCCATATGGTGTCTAGTAACTTCACTGTTGAGGTTTTGAACCTCCTGAGGTTCCCTATATCTCGTATATCACTCTCACTAAACTCACAGACAGACAGACAGACAGACGTGTGTGTGTGTGCGTGTGCGTGTGTGTGTGTGTGTGTGTGTGTGTGTGCACACGTTTGTGGTCATTGGTTGTCAAAGATGTGGACCCTGACAGAGGCACTGAACAGATGTGAAGTGTAGACAAATATTTGTCAGAGAGATGTATTTTTCCATGCTGGGATTAGCATTGCAGCTAGAATGGACAGCCAAGCCATGGAAGCAAGTAAATAGACACCACCCGTAAGACTTCAAGCGTGAGGAATGATAGAAAAAGTAAACGAGTACCTATGTGAGAAGCAGCACTTGGACAACAGCAGGATTATCTCATAATGCCTTGTTTTTGTCAAATGCCACTTTGCCTTGATGAGGCAGCTTGAGCATTTCTCAAACTTTCTAGTTGTGGTCTGAGAAAATGGCAACTCTAGCTCAAGATTAGCTGTGAGAGAGACATGGAGAGTTGTTTTAACATCAACCTGGAAAAACACCTTTCCCCTTAAGCATTACACTCACGATTCTGCTTGTAATAACAGTCAGGCCACATGTTACTCTGTCATTGCGAGTAGCTGTCACCTTTGGGCAGTGAAGGAGTTTGATGTGGAGGTTCACAGACTGCTGAGCGTGTAATAGGAGTCCCACAGAACTACATCTCCATCAACACGTATGAAACACCTGGAGAAACACTCGCTCAAACTGCTGAGAGAAGATTAATGGGTTAGAGGAACATCACAGCTCCAACCACAAAATCATTGTATTGTGTTAAACACATTTCTGTTGACAATGGTTTTAAGGCAGATACTACTTTGCCCCTTTATTGTAGTCTAATGTTTCATGGTCATGTAAAACAATAGTTGTAATTTTAACGGTAAACGACTATAAAGATTCTATGACAAAAACCTGTTAAATGGTTAACGGTAAGATCCCTTGCTAAATATGGTGAAAAACTGTAATAAATCTAAAGGAAAATTTCATGTAATTTTACAGCAAATTACTGTTAAAGTCCCCCTGCAGTCACTAATTTAATGACTCATTTAAACATTTTTTCCCCATGAAAATTTCTTCATGCCTTAAAGGGGTCCTATTATGCCCTTTTACTAAGTCTTCATTTGGTTTTTGGGGTGTGCTAGAATAGTTTTTTTATGCTTGATTGTTCCAAAAACAATTTTTTTTATTTTTTTTTTACATATTTTATATTATTGCAGTACTTCTTTTCCCAGTCAGTCTCGAATGCTCTGTTTACTTCCTGTTTCGATGAAGCCCCTCCTTCCGAAATCCAAAATGTGTTCTGATTGGTTAGCTGACCCAGTGTGTCGTGATTGGCAAACCACTTAGAGTGTGTTCTGGAAATGTCACGCCCCTTATCATAACCGCGAGTTTCCATCTGCTCAGATGTAAATATTAACAATGGTGTCAATTTTGCCATATCAATTTGAGACGATTCATACCCTGATAATGTTTACGAACAAGAGGATCATGCAGAACCTCTACTCGCAAAAATAAAGGGGTTTTGGAACCGGAGTGGAAGAAACAGTGTCTCTTTGCCATGGCAACAACATGCTACTAAAGTAGCTCTAAAGCATGCTACTAAAACAGAGTGACAATGTGACAATGTGACTTCACAGTATCCGAAAGAAGAGCGCTGTAGTCCGAACAAGCCATTTGTTGTAATTCTTGAAAAGTGTTTTCTGTTAAAGAGAATATCTCCTTGACTTTGAGCTTTGTAACCTTGCAGATCTTTTTTATGCTCAAGCAGCAACATTACACACTAACTAAAGTTAGCCACTTTAACTCAGTTAACAGAAGTAGTAAATGCTACACAATGGCAATATTGGATTAATTTAGCCATATGTGTTTGAACCAGAAACTGATTCTGAAGAAGAAGAGGAAGAGCGAATTATACAGAGTGGTCTACAAATCGGATGGTATTGCATTTGATGTATCGCTCTCTTCAATCGGACACGTAACGGTAATTGCATTAGCCTTTGGCTTGACCCATTATCAAACAGCTAATTTTGTATTGCTAACCACATTATTGCACAAACCACATTTCTGTTCACCATCTCAGACAGGTTAATGATATGAAAAGCCCCACCCTGCAGGTTGACGGGATTGGCTACTTGTTTGTGATGGTAAGAAACAGCAACCGTTTCAAACCTCATTTTGAAACTGTCTTTAGTAAACTGCAGATGTAAGGAGAAAATGTTTAGCAATGGTGTTGACATAAATTTCCACATGGTTTGTCCTTAAGCATATTAAAACTTCTGATTAACATGTAAACAATGTTAAAAGCTTGATTTTCACTATATGAGGTTGTTAACTACAGTTTTTGGAAGTGAAAAAGAACAAAGCATCTTATAATTTACAGTGGAAAAACTGAATTGACATTCCCAAAATTCCCTGTGTGACACTTAACAGGGCCATATGTACTAAACAGGGCAAATTAGTTTGAAAGCGCAATCCCATAAAAGTGCCGATGGGAGTGGACAGTGATCTAGGGGGTGATCTACTGACAATGACCAAATAAAAGAGCACAGACACAGCCAGATCATTATGACCAGGGCTGTGGTTATCGGGGAGTTAGGTGGCAACTACTACAAATGCATATGCAATAAGGTCAGCCACTAAAATAACTGTCCACACCTTTTTATTGCTTAAGTTTCACTGCACTTTAGTAAATCTTGACGCTAGTTTTTTTTTTTTTTATGCCAAAAAAGGGTTTGCGCTGGCACAAGCTGTTAGTACATATGACCCTTAATGGATTTTCATTTAAATAACTGTTTATTCCTAGACTTGTACAGTTATACACAATAGGGCTTTATGTTGTTCAATTAAATCTCATGTTAAATTAATGTTTATTGCATTATTGTAGTGTCACATGTAATACCATGATTGTTTTGTGTGCACCTGCTATACAATATATTAGCATTTTCTTCTTGTGATGAGCTTTGATTCATCATGTGGCTATTATAGTTTTTACTTCCAAAAACTATAAATTTGACCGTATTTTACAGTAAAGTAACAATGTTCAACCATTTACATTTTTATAATATATGGTAAGGTATTTTAAGGATAAACAATTATCAGGTTTTTACTGCAGCATTTTAAAAAAAAATTCTATGCTAATGTTTTCAAGTACACTGGGTTTATGTTTTAAAATTACTTTTGGTCTAATCTTCAGGCCTCACATTGCAAGACATAGAGGCAGGTGGAATTGCTTTTGACAAGAAGTAATTAAGAAGGTTATTTTAGCCTGTGCCCTTGACGTCCAGGTGGGGAAAGGCCACATCACCCTAATATAAGACTGAACCCATGAACAAACACACATGCACAAACTACTAGACTGTACTGTAACTATCCATCAGCCCTGTTACAATACAAAAGGGAATATTGTAACCTGAACATACTTGTACAGTCTGAGAGTCTGAGTCTGCGATCAGCAGAGAAATGAGCATTGTGGGAATGCTTCCATTTTACGTTTATGTAATTTCATTGTGAATGATATTATTAGCATAAAAAAATTAAATAAAGGTTGAATTGAAAGATTAGCATGATTTTAAGGATACCCTCCTTTTGCTTTAATGACAGCAGGACTCAAGCTGACATGAACAAAACCAGATGATCATGTTCTCCAGCATGATTTGACAATGATCCAAAGAGCAACTTGTGCTTTCATTTGACCTTTGGATTAAAGGAAGACGCCACTATTTTTGAAAATAGGCTCATTTTCCAACTCCCCTAGAGTTAAACAGTTGAGTTTTACAATTTTCGAATCCATTCAGCTGATCTCCGAAGGAGTTCCCATGATCAATTACAATCAGTAATTTGCTTATATGATTATTGCATACTAGAAATAGTCTTAAATATGTTATCTTCTTATTAAATCATAGTGTTTTTTTTTATTTTTTATAAAATCCTAAAATTATCTTTTTTTCCAGGTTTAAATTATATTCTGAGTTCAATGTGGACTTCTATATACACTACATAAACATTATGGTGTCTTTATTAAAGGGATAGTTCTCCCAAAAATGAAAATCATTTAGTCCAAACAATGGGAGTCAGTGGTGACCCACATTCTTTAAAAATATCTTCTTTTGTGTTCTGCAGTAGAAGGAAAGTTAGGTTTGGAACGACATGAGGGTGAGTCAATGATGACAGACTGTTCATTTCTAGATCAAATATCCCTTTAAGATCATGCATTTTGTACACTCAAAGTATTTTATCTCCACTCCAAACCCCACACACACAGACTGTGTGTCTGCAGGGCATGTGTCAGTCATGGCCGCAGCAGCCACTGTCACAGTGTATTACCTACCGCTATTACGCACTTCACTCCCATCACTCGAGATGGAGCGAGATAGACCCGGTAATCAGGTTATCTTCTGTCATTTTAGAAGACTGTCACTGGCACATACCTACACGAACATGTAGCATATACTGTCTCGTCTTTATCTCAGACTGTCTGCTGCCTTTAGCATGTTTCTCATTTTTTCACCAGAATAGCTGATGCCTGTTGCATAATGAATTTGTCGTCATTTAAAAGCATATTACGTAACAAAGAATTGCTACATCAGCACCAGCCTATGATACTTTATTTATTTATTTTAGTGATGTGAAAGTCTAAGACTATTACATTTTTAGCACATAATGGGCTTGTGCAAATGTATTTATTTTATTTAGAATATTTTTCAAATTATCAAATAGGATCTTTGATGTTTTTCAAATGTTTTAAATACACCACTGTTCAAAATATTGGGTTGGTAAGATTTTTTTTTTCTCAGCAAAGCCAAAAATACAGTAACATTGTACAATCTTATTATAATGTAAATAAATTAAAATCTGATTTGCTGTGCAAGAAACATTTCTTATTATCAATGTTGAAATGGGCTTGTGCAAATGTATTTATTTTATTTAGAATATTTTTCAAATTATCAAATAGGATCTTTGATTGTTTTTCAATGTTTTAAATACACCACTGTTCAAAAATATTGGGTTGGTAAGATTTTTTTTTTCTCAGCAAAGCCAAAAATACAGTAATATTGTACAATCTTATTATAATGTAAATAAATTAAAATCTGATTTGCTGTGCAAGAAACATTTCTTATTATCAATGTTGAAAACAGTTGTGCTGCTTTGTTTTTTAGTGAAAACCGTGATTCTTTTTTTTTCAGGATTTAAAAAATATATATATATAAAGTTAAAAAGAACAGCATTTATTATTACTAATAAAAAAAATCCTACTGACCCCAAAATTTTGAATGGTAGTGTATATACAATTTATTAATTACAATATTTTGTTGGCCAAATCAATGGCTTTATATTTGTGTGTTACTTTTTAAACCCATTTTGTGTGTCACCTGTATTATTTAGTTTCATAACTGTTTAAAATTTTGTTGAAAAGCCTATTATAGGCTATTGATTGGCAGAAACCATTGTGACAACATGCCCCACCATTTGTCACTATGTGTGCAATGACCTGAATCAGTACCGCCGCTCCCTATACACAGAGTACGCAGTTTGCGTAGGGCACCAACTCCCGGGGGGACCCATCCCAGTTGCTCAAAAAAACTACAAAACTTTCGTTCTATATTAATACAGAGAGAAAGTTGTGTTGTTATTGAACTCTTTATGGAGTATTGCTTAGCTACAGCGTTATACTTCCTCAGGCGCTTTAGCCGTCTGACCTGAAGACCATTTGCTTTTGGCGTAAATCAGAATATTCATCTGTTTCTTGTCTGTTGGGTTTTATCTTAAAGTGTTATCAAATCCATTCTTAGACATGTTCAGTGATGTTAAGTCTCAGTTAAGCACAGCCGCTTCTGTGAGAGGAATTTTAGAGTGTAATGCTGCTGTTTGAACTCATCACATGGTTTGTGTAAATGCACAGCAGGTGCTGCTGCTCAAAGACGTGCAATTGAGAATTTCCAGACCGGAGTAAAGCGTCACAGACTTTGGAAAGCACATCTCTTTCCAAAGGTTTTTATTTTTATTTTTTATTGGACTAACACAGTAGCAATCATTGAGTATTCATTACTGACTGTGAAACAAATGAGTAGTTATATTAGTACAATATGCTCATGCTCTGTTTAAATTGTGATGGTCAGCTGTTTTTTCATTAACTACAGCATGGCTGTTTCATTGAAATGAAGCGTCTGGTTTCTGGAAGACATTCTGTATGATATCATCTGCTGAAAACATTCAAAACAGAGCTCTGAAATCATCTTAATGCCAAGACATCCTGAGACTTCATCCATCAGTTCAGAATAGGCCAGCACAAATAACTGAAATAGAAGAAATTGTGATATGACCCAGAACAATTTCTTAACTGAACCAGTCATTGTGATTTTTGCCTTGATTTTGTAATTATTGTACGGTTCTTATTGTATGGATCAATTTATATATAATATAATTTTAATTATATATATATACAGTGGGTACTTTCTATTTATTTATTCAAACGCAATTGCTCAGAATTTTAAAGAATGCACATAATTTTTATATAATTTTTCTGTCTTCTCTTTTTATGTATTTATTTATTGTTCGTAAATCATTCTGAATCATTTCAGTTTGACTTCTTCACAGGCCCTTCTTCACACATTGTTTGACACGTCTGTCATAAGCAAAATAACTCCTTTTTCACTTTTGTCACTGTGTAGAATTCAAGCACATAATGTTACAGTATGTGGCTTCCAGTGGCACTGGGTCTTTATTTAGTCACTAATGAAGACAGGTTCAAGTTTGGGGGTCAGAGATTGATGCAACAATGCATGGCTTTGTCTACATGCAGATGATGTTTGTGTTGGAGTCTTTGTAGATGTGTTATGGGGGAAGGGCAGATTCTTTTGAAATATGATGACATGTCAGATGTCAGACGTCAGTGAATTGTCCCTAAAAGTATTTCATCTTACTCACAGGAAAAACATTCAACTGCATTGTTTCTAACTATGCACTGATCATAGATCAAAGGAAGGAGAGATGAAGCCATTGTTAAGCGATGAGTCTCAAGCAGATGTTTCTTGTTTATGACACAAGGTGGAGGAAAGGAAATAAGTGTAAACAATTATATGTTCAAGCAAGCAAATAATCAGTTCACAGATGCTTTTTATGTGAACTAATTTGCATGATATTTCATGCTGGGATTGAACCAGCAACCTTCATTCAACCAGTTTCATTTGACAATGATTAAAAATCCAGGTTTGTTCTTACAATAAACATGCAAACTGTAATTTATTAAATAGTGGAACCAACTAAAGCTTTCTGTATATCTGTAGAACAACTTTTACCAGGTATTTGGCTTTTTTTTTCTTCTCTCCTTTGAAGTGTTTGTATTGGATGTCTTGCTCCATTCTGCTTCGAATCATGCTATTTCAGATCATTTCAATAGGGCTGAGGTCAGGACACTCACTTGGCCATTCAATAGAGAGTTTGAGTCACACTGTTGTTGATCTGCTCAAGTGTTTTGGATCTTTTGGCAGGTTACATTATCATACTTCTACGTTCTAGAATACAGACGTCAAGACGTTCTCAATTGATTCTGGATTTAAGTCTGATGACTTAAATCGTTTCAACTATTTGTTCAATAAAGATATGGCACTTTTCATTAATAGGGAGCAAAAAAATTCATTTCAGCAAAAAATCAGTAAAACAAGGTTCTTAACCTTCAGAAAATGTTGATTGTGAACCCAAGAAAACAAAATATTACACACACACACACACACACATATTATACATACATATATATATACAGTGGGTACGGAAAGTATTCAGACCCCCTTAAATTTTTCACTCTTTGTTATATTGCAGCCATTTGCTAAAATCATTTAAGTTAATTTTTTTTCCTCATTAATGTACACACAGCACCCCATATTGACAGAAAAACACAGAATTGTTGACATCTTTGCAGATTTATTAAAAAAGAAAAACTGAAAAATGCTCAGTATTTAGTAGAAGCACCCTCTTGATCTAATACAGCCATGAGTCTTTGGGAAAGATGCAACAAGTTTTTCACACATGGATTTGGGGATCCTCTGCCATTCCTCCTTGCAGATCCTCTCCAGTTCTATCAGGTTGGATGGTAAACGTTGGTGGACAGCCATTTTTAGGTCTCTCCAGAGATGCTCAATTGGGTTTAAGTCAGGGCTCTGGCTGGGCCATTCAAGAACAGTCACAGAGTTGTTGTGAAGCCACTCCTTCGTTATTTTAGCTGTGTGCTTAGGGTCATTGTCTTGTTGGAAGGTAAACCTTAGTTCCAGTCTGAGGTCCTGAGCACTCTGGAGAAGGTTTTCGCCCAGGATATCCCTGTACTTGGCCGCATTCATCTTTCCCTCGATTGCAACCAGTCGTCCTGTCCCTGCAGCTGAAAAACACCCCCACAGCATGATGCTGCCACCACCATGCTTCACTGTTGGGACTGTATTGGACAGGTGCCTGGTTTTCTCCACACATACCGCTTAGAATTAAGGCCAAAAAGTTCTATCTTGGTCTCATCAGACCAGAGAATCTTATTTCTCACCATCTTGGAGTCCTTCAGGTGTTTTTTTAGCAAACTCCATGCGGGCTTTCATGTGTCTTGAACTGAGGAGAGGCTTCCGTCGGGCCACTCTGCCATAAAGCCCCGACTGGTGGAGGGCTGCAGTGATGGTTGACTTTCTACAACTTTCTCCCATCTCCCGACTGCATCTCTGGAGCTCAGCCACAGTGATCCCTCAGGCGCTTTAGCCGTCTGACCTGAAGACCATATATATACCATATATTAGGGGTTGCACAACTAGTTTACTTCAATGCTCTGCCACGATGTTTTAAGCTTGACGTCGACTAGTCGCTGGTCCTATAGAGGGCGCAACAGGATAAGAAATCTTTGAAGGACTTCCACATTTACACTCCGTTTCCAAACAGTTAAAATGACAAATAAATGCATACTCTGAAAGCGCTCCACAAGAC
>NW_015623669.1:916119-920444 GCF_001515625.1 Sinocyclocheilus rhinocerous
AGGTAAGTTAATCGCCGTTCTAATCTAATGCGCTGCTGCACTGTAACGCACACACATTACTGACAGTAGCTTGTACTTCACACGCAGATCGCGCGCACACAGAAGCATTCAGTGCGGAAATGTATTATCAACACTGTTCTGTGATTTCTCAATAAAATAGCTTAGAAACTGAAAAGTTTCTAAAAAAAATAACTAAATCCCACAGCTTCACTACTAGTAGAGAAACGCTGCCAGGTAGAATTAATTCAGACACGCAATCGCTCTCACTAATGCATTCATATTAATGTAATCTTTACTGTGCTACTTTATCTGTGTCTTATTTAGAACGAGCAGAAACCTGTGAGAAACATAATGACTCAAAGACAAAAGAACTGTTAAAAATGAGCTGTTATAGGAACAATAGCCATGTGGGCAGCGCTGTGTCATATGCCATACATGTGCACAAGGTGTTTGTCACAGCTCCAGACTTATTTGTTCATTAATGACGTCATCAGCGACAAGTCGACTTCGACTCGACTTACTTCACATAAAAGTTGACTTTAAAAAATCAGAAGTCGTTCATCCCCTAATATATATACTGTATATATACTTTAAAAAATCAGAAGTCATTCAACCCCTAATATATATACTGTATATATATTATTATATTTCTAAACATGCTCTCAGTGGACAGTAAATCACCAGTTCCTCTTTCACTATCAACAGTTATGATAGGACAGCTCATGGTAAGATTGCAAGCGGCCAAACTTTTTTTCCCAAGTAATTGGTCTTTTTATTCTCAAGTGGCTTCCAGACTTGCATAACAAGAAGCTGTGTGTGATAATGTCAGTGAGAAGTGGCTTTACTGGTGAAATCATTTTAAATTGCCTGAACAAACAAGACTGCAGTTTGTCCAGTACAGTTATCAGTGGTGGGAGAGAGACGTGACTGTTTTTACTGGAGGAAACAATGGGAAGGGGAGGGTGAGGTGGAGCATGAAGCCATTGTGAACAAACAGCAAAGTGTTTTATGCCAACATGATTTATCTGTACACCCTACGCAACTAGCCAATGGGGTTTTGTGGGAACCCTGCCCCGGCACAGAGGATGCCCCGGACTAAAACCTACAGGGACTGATGGTATCCTTTGAAAATGGAGGAAATGACGTTTGTTTACTCATCCTATGCATTTTGTTTGTGATTCCCTTCTGAAGATTTATTGCAGGGTTTTTATTGTTGTTGCGGTTTGTTTTGTCACATTCCATTCCTTTTTTTTTCCCTGATTCAAAGGCTCTGAAGAGCTTGTCATTTTCTCTTGTGATTCCCTCCCTGGAGTTTCTCATAAGCCGAAAGATTCAGTTCGACTTTAAAGTAGAGAGCTAAAAATATTTACGCAATAACCGTTTCTCTTTTTAGCTTGTCCTTCATTATGGCAAGTTCATCTCCAGACACATGCTTAGCTAAGCGTAGGCCCCTGTCTGTCGTCCAAGACCTACATATCATCACTTCAAGCACATGTTCTCATTTCACTGCTAGTTCTGTTCATTTCTTTCTGCTTGTTGCCATAATCGCGGGATGTTTAATGATGTGAGAAAAGCCTTGATGCCTCTCGCAGTCTCTTTTTAGTTGGCACTTACAATGTGAACCGTCATAATATTGACGCCTGCTTTGGCAAGTCTGAACAACCTTATCTGACCAGGTCATTCTAGTTCACAATTTACGCTCACATACTTAATAATGTAAGCAAAGAAATGGCACTTATGTAGAGCATAAGTGATCCTTAACAAGGGACAGAGGTTTTTAATCCAGGTTTGGATGACTGAGGGCTTTGTAACTTCATATCAAAGGATCTTAATGTGTCCTATAATCAGGGCTTGGAACCAAAATGATATTTTTACTGGTTTGTTTTGAATAAGACCAAAACCTCAATGTACCTCTAATCTAATTAGAATAAAATAGACTAAATGTAGTCCTAGATTAATGCACTACATGTCTTGCATCTTTATTTTAACAATGTGCGTATACGTCGCTAACAGATCAGCACATATAAGTTAGTCATTTTGCTTTTCAAATCATTCATTGCTGCTTGTTGAATAATGCGGGTTTTGCCAAATGAATGAAACTAATAAACATAAAAATATTGCTTGCTGAAGTGGTTTGCCATTCTGGTAATTTCTGAAGTTGATTTTGAGTTCAACTTCATTAAAAATTAAATTAAATTAAAATTAAATTTAAATAAATTGTGAAAGTGATTTGCCGTTCTGTTTATTTTTGAAGTTGATTTTGGGTGCAACTAGATTAAAAATAAAATGAAATTAGATGAATAATAAATAAAATAATAATATAAAGTTGATTTTGAATGCAACTTCAAAATAAAATAAAATTAAATCAAATAAAAAAAAAATGTAAAAAAAATTGAATTAATAAAATGAAGTAAAATAAAATAAATTAAATTACATTGAAATAAATTGTGGAAGTGATTTGGAAGTTATGTTTATTATTTTTTTTATTTATTTGGAGTGCAACTTAAAATAAAATAAAAAAATAATAAAATGTAATAAAAAATGTAATTAAAATAAAAAGTGGACGTTTGATAATGAAGTTTCAGCTAACATTGCGTGTCCATACTGAAATGTATTCTGTAGAATCTGGAGAAAACTGAAAAAAAAATTCTAGAAAATTCCTGGAATAATAATAATAATAATAAATCAATATTTTTTTTTTTTGTATATTTTGTTTCAACGTTATTTCAAATCTTTACTCCTTTCAGAACTTTACTGCCTTTCTGAAGACCTGGTTTGTAGTTCATCCGAGTTCTTAGTTTGAATTTACTTTGGGTGGATTAATGAGACTCTTTCAGGTTATGGAAATTCAGGGCATTTAGAATTCCATATACTTCTTTTCTGGCTATTTTAAGGACTCTTTACAATATATTAACAATATATGAAATACATTGACAAGCAGCAGTATATTCAGCCTAAGCCCGTTTATTCAAGTGTTTCATGTTCAGCTAAACCACCATCTGATAAACAGTGAAAGAGTGAAAAGAGGTACAGTATATACACAGCCATGTCTGCAGCGCTCACTGCATTCATCCTATTTCACTCAAGAAAGACAAATATGTACAGATTTCACTTTGAAACTCAGATCACACCCAAAATTATCAGAATGTTTAGATTGGCATAGCACTCTATGTGATTTTCCTTTGATTATCAGGACAAAGAAGCCCTACTTTAGTTGACCCAGTGGGGTTTGTGTTTGGATCTGAATAACAGGAGATAAGACATTTCTGTTAAATGCTGTGCTCTATCTTATTTTTTGTTCCCATATCATCTTAAACTAGTTCCTTTTGCTGCGATTAATTTCAGGTTAACATCTTAATTCAGAAAACCACTAAATCAGACTTCACCACAGACGTGGTATAAAAATAAGGTTTTATAAATCACAGCACTTTCATATCTCTTTTTTATTCATTTCCAGTTTATTAATTTGGCAAATTACCCGGGTTTACAAATGTACAAATATAATGTGATTTTATGGAAGTGGCGCTCTGTTGTGCAGCAGGATTTGGAACAGTGTCCTGAGTCAGACAGTCTTTAACTTTAATGTAATGTTGTTAAACAATGTAAACTGTTAGCTGAAATATCCTATAACACTGAGGTAAGAGCGTGCGGTTTATCTGTCACTCAGATACACGTGAAAGTTGTGTTGGGGGTTCTACTGTTATACTGTTATGTCCCCAACAAAAGTCAAAAGCAAACCTACGACCTTGGTTCAAATTAATGAAGAAATTCATACTTTTATTCAGCAAGGATGCATTAAATTGATCAAAAGTGGCAGTAAAGACATTTGTAATGTTAGAAAAGATTTCTATTTCAAGTAAATGATGTTCTTTTGAACTTTGTATTCATCAAAGAATCATGAAACAAAATGCCACAAAATTAAGCAGCACAACTGTTTTCAACATTGATTGGAGATATAAATGTTGCATTACATTTCCATCCATATATTCAATGTTCTTTCAATGCGTATTTCAACAGCGATGTCAGCATTGTTTTTG
This sequence comes from Sinocyclocheilus rhinocerous, assembly GCF_001515625.1. Taxonomy (NCBI): domain Eukaryota; kingdom Metazoa; phylum Chordata; class Actinopteri; order Cypriniformes; family Cyprinidae; genus Sinocyclocheilus; species Sinocyclocheilus rhinocerous. The sequence goes on from NW_015623669.1 coordinate 920,157, forward strand.
TTTTAAATTTATTAAATATTATTTCATATTCTTTTTCATAAGAGGAAATCGTCAGAAAATCCGCCCTAATTTTGAATTATTTTTGATAGAGTTACAAGGTAATTATAAGAGAGTCAAAATAAAAAGCCCTGTGAAAATAGTAAAACAAAAACATTTGTTGAACTCCTTAATTTATATCATTCAACACAGTAATGCATACGTGTATATTGCACTTCATTTTCATCTTATTTAACATGCCTGTTCAAAAAAAAAAAAAAAAAGCCTGTATCATTCCGCACATTTGGGGGA
>NW_015623669.1:922910-931553 GCF_001515625.1 Sinocyclocheilus rhinocerous
ATTTGGCAAATTACCCGGGTTTACAAATGTACAAATATAATGTGATTTTATGGAAGTGGCGCTCTGTTGTGCAGCAGGATTTGGAACAGTGTCCTGAGTCAGACAGTCTTTAACTTTAATGTAATGTTGTTAAACAATGTAAACTGTTAGCTGAAATATCCTATAACACTGAGGTAAGAGCGTGCGGTTTATCTGTCACTCAGATACACGTGAAAGTTGTGTTGGGGGTTCTACTGTTATACTGTTATGTCCCCAACAAAAGTCAAAAGCAAACCTACGACCTTGGTTCAAATTAATGAAGAAATTCATACTTTTATTCAGCAAGGATGCATTAAATTGATCAAAAGTGGCAGTAAAGACATTCGTAATGTTAGAAAAGATTTCTATTTCAAGTAAATGATGTTCTTTTGAACTTTGTATTCATCAAAGAATCATGAAACAAAATGCCACAAAATTAAGCAGCACAACTGTTTTCAACATTGATTATAATACGAAATATCTCTTGAGCTGCAAATCAGCATATTAGAATGATTTCTAAAGGATCATGTGACACCAAAGACGGAATAATGGCTGCTGAAAATTCAGCTTTGCATTACAGAAATAAAATACATTTTAAAATATATTCAAATAGAAAATGGTTATTTTAAATTGTAATAATATTTCACAATATTACTGTTTTTACTGTATTTTTGATTACATAAATGCAGCCACAAGAGGCATATTTAAAAAACATTCAAATGTCTTACCAACCCCAAACTTTTTAATGATACATTAACTGTGATATTTTGTTATGTGTGATGTTGAGATCTCTCCAATCTCCTGATTTTGCCTGATTTCATCACAGTTTCAGTAATGTTAAAAACACTAAATAACCCTAATACAGCTTGAAAACATCTACTTTCCGTTAGAATCAAACAACAGCACTCAGAAACCATCAACCGTGTGCACACTCAAAGCGTTTTATGAGCTCCGTTTCTCTCCCTTTGTCTCTTTTCCTCTGCCTCTCTTTCATCCAACATTTTTTCTTTTCGGTGTGAAGCAATTAGCACTCATTGTGTTGAAATGGCCACTTCCTCAGCCACAAACCACAACAGTTCCCCACAGGCTGTGTGAGCGATTCTGAAAAGGTAGCATTGCACATTACAGACAAAATTCAGCAGGATTTCCTGTCCGTTCACCAATCATGTCACAGTGTGCCAGCTGACACTTTAAGCATCCATGATAACATCTTAATTAGACTCATTGGCCATATTTTGATAAAGCTGTGATAGACAAAGCACCAGTGGAGTTCTCCAATGTACCATAATGAAGTATAAAGCAAACCCACAGGAAAGAAAATCACACATGAGATCTCTTTATTAGCCTCATTGTTTCTCATTGACAGCAGGGAGAAAAAAGTGTTTCAGATTTTAGTTTTTCCTCAGAAATCTCCGCTAGAGCTTCAAAAAAGATCTGAACAATATAACAGACTGTGCTCAGATTTGCCAACACACCTTCAAAAAAAAAATGGAGATAAACTCATCCAATTCTTCCAATACTGAATTATCTGAGCTGCTATCCATATTTATCATATATTTCCCAGGAATACTCAATTCTTATTGGTCAGTCGTTGCATTGAGATCAGATGAGATTTCCTAACATTCAGTCAATGTAACAAATACTTATTAACTAATAAAAACTAATAACTAATATTTTTTCTCTTTTTTATATTAGTCATAGAATACACCCTGTTCAAGATTATAGTATTAAAATATGTCAAATTTAAATAAATATAATGGAAGCTTGTTTCTGCCACAGTATAAAGAAATACAAAGTTAATTGCAACTTTTTATCTCACAATTCTGAACTTTTTCATGCAATTCTGAGTTTATTTCTCACAATTCAGACTTTGTTTCTAATGTAGATATACATTTAGAGTTGTGAGATGTAAACTGAGAATTTTAGATTTTCAACTATACTTCTCACAATTCTGAGTTTGTCTCTCAATTCCTTTATTTTTTCTCTGAATTGTGAGTTAACATCTTGCATATATATATATATATATATATTGAAACAAACCCAGCAATACTTTCATTTACAAACACAACTGTCGCCATTGATTGTAGTGAAAATGACCTCAGAGGATTTCATTTTAATATTACTGTAACGTTGCAGCATTGGTCTTGTTGCTGTGCCGATTGTCTTGTACATTATGGAAAGGATTGTTTTTTTTCTTAGCAGATACTTTAAGATGACGTACAAGTATAAAATTATATATATATATAAAACGGCCACTAAATATTTCATGTCAATGTTTTTATTTATTTTTTGTGTGAGTCTGTCGTATGTCAAAAATCTGTATGTCAAAGAAATTTTAGGAAAAATAAAATACTGTAATAAAACTCCCGAACCTCAGCAATAAAAATCCTCTAGGAATTACCGTGGCTTTGCAGCATGGACACTGTAGTTTAGTTTTACTGCACATAAAATGTACTTTAAATTGTTTCACACCTCCACAGCTTTAAGCTCACAATTGTCTGCTCTCCATCAACTAAACGAAAGAGATTGCATTTGATTGCTGCGCTAGCTTAGTTCAGGAAAAAGAGCTGGAAGTCAGCGCATGCTTGCTGCTGAGCGTGACGCTGACCATAATGACAGCAGATCTCTGGGTGAAGCATTCAGGCTGTGCAGCAGCATCTAACATTACATCAGTATCAGTCTCCTCTAGCACACAGGTGTTGGGCTGCACCATCCAGACGTGTTAAACTACTCATACATGAGAAAACACAGACCTGCATTCTTACACAGACTCATTTAGTGCTGAGCAGAAGCGCATGGAAAAGGAAAAAGGGGGAATTTTCTTTGCCTTTCTCAATTCATGTATACTGAAGAACTCCCCACCCCTCAGATTACGTAAGGGATTTTGGACTATAATCGAGAGGTATTATCTTGGAGGGAAATGTCTTGCTATGTGGGACTTTAACTGTGTCCTCTTAGCCTTGGGTTCCCAGGGGCCCCTGCTTCCCCCTTGCTAATGGATATAATCAAGGGCACAATTAGACGTTCTGTCCTGGCGCGCAAAATAACAGTCAGGGCATTCGCGGTATCTAAGAAATGCCCTGAAACAGGGCTGCTTTTGTCGTAGTGCAGTCTGCAATATTTTAATAATAAAATTATCAAACCAGTGTTTATCAGTTAGCAAGCTAGTGATTAGAATCGCTCGCTGAAGAAGACTTCTATGCAGAAACAAGAAACAATGGAAATCTTTCATGTTAAGTCTTTTTTATGAATAAATTAAAGTCTTTTATCTGAATAGTAAGCATAAAAAGAACATTTCCTTTTTTTTTTAATCATTGAAAAAAATATATAGTTTATTTATTGATTTATCCATTTATTTATCCCAATCATCCAAAAGTTGCAACAATTTATATAGAATTCTTCAAATTAAAATGTTAATGTTAAAAATGAATTATTATATAATAATTAATAACTTTTTGGAAAATATGTATGTATGTATTTATTTAACAAACAAACAAATAATATTTTTAAATCATTCTAGGAGGCTGAAAAGTTCCCGCCACTGAAGATTCACTCAAACACACTATTCAGATCTGTATGTATCCATGATTTATTATTTATGAAGTTGTATTCATTCATTCAACATTTTTTTGTCCTGTCTTAATTACTGTTTTGAAACTTCCTCATTTTTTATTTCTTTTGCTTTTCATTTCATTGCTTTTTCATGAGAAATTTGAGAAACATTTTCATGAGAAACATTTTTCCAGTTCATTACAATATTTTTTAGAATCATTTATAAATATTTATTCATTCATTCCAATCTTTCAATACTTTCAATAATTTATATATAATATAATGTTGTTATTAAAAATTATTATCCAAAAATAATCAAGTAAATATTTAGCTTTTTCTTGTACTTTTAATTACCTTTTCCTATTTTTGTGTGAGAACGTTAAGACATTTTTCAGTTACTTTATTTTTGGCTTGCCTAAAATCATCCATCTCTCTCTCCCTCTCTCTCTCTCTCTCTCTCTCTCTCTCTATATATATATATATATATATATATATATATATATATATCTCTCTCTCTTTTTTTTTTTTTTTTGTTCACATCTTCTTTATATATGTATATATCCGTCTGTCTTTTTCTGATTTTGAAGGGTGAGAAAGATGAAACGTACAAATTTCTATCATTACAATAATTAGTATTAGTAATATTTATTTGTTTGTTTGTTTGTTTATACTGCTGTCATTACCACATCAGTAATAAAAATGAGAAGAGATATGATAACAGGAACTCCAGTAGAGCAGCAGAGTAACAGTCTAAAGATAATAAATGCAATTAAATATATTTTTACGTGATCCGAGATTAGCTTTATTATTTATTATCTTTACCATGAAGCACCACTATCGTTACACAAAATAGTGAAATCTGAACCGTTCTGTATGAAGACCTCATATTGGCATTTTCCTGTTTATGCTTTAATAAATGAAAACAGAGCGCTAGCCCTGAATGAGTGTCAGTGTAAGGCTTTCACCGTGTGCCCAGCACACAGCTCCTGTTTGGAGTTTGTCAAGGCTGGAGCCGAGCCTCATTCCTCATTAATCCTTTCCCAGGACAGACTTTCAATCGCATGATTAATTGCGGCAGTAAATTGGTGTAGTCTCCACTTCATAAACCCATGTGATTGCGGCTGGTCACTAATAAAAACTCTGAATTCATAAAGGCTGTGAACATGGTCATTCTCCTTACTGGGATTGGAAAAAGAAAAGCGGTTTATAATCCATTTAGCTGGTGGCGTTGAATAACAAAGCAGCTTCAGATAATGATGCAATAACATCAGAAAATGATGTAGTCGAATATCCACATATCTGACCGTGACTGTATGTAAAAAACAGAGAAACACATGGAAAAAGTAGCTTTATATGACAACATTATTCTGCTGGTAAATATCACAGTAATGTCAATAGGACATGGGAACAAAATGTTTGGCATGACATATGAGTCATTAGTGACACACAGAGATGGATATAATACAGTACAGTGCCATTTAGTCCCTATATAGGGCTGGTCAATGCTGATCTAACAACCACTTTTTAGAGAAGAACACATTAAGTATTATTGCAGCTACAGTCATAAGTTGTTCCTTCACTTAATATTATCTTTAATATGTTCATTTTACTTCTGTTCACTTCTTTCCGATGCAAATTAGAGTTCTTGTAACTTATGGTTTGCACATTGAAGGATGAAATACTCCACATTAGCACAAAAGAAATAGCAGCTGTGGAATATTGGCAAATTGGAACCAAACTTTTTTTCAGTTCCAGTTGTAATTGAATCAAATGCATTGTAATACAAACACTTGCCTGGTGTAATGGAAAAGAATATGTCCTTTTTAATTAAAAATTAATTATTTCAAATAGCTTGGAACTAACTTTTACTGCCATGAAAGCTTCGGGAATGAGATATAAAAATTTTAACACAGTTAATCCACCCAAAGTAAATTCAAACTAAGAACTCGGATGAACTACAAACCAGGTCTTCAGAAAGGCAGTAAAGTTCTGAAAGGAGTAAAGAAGCTTGGAACTTTTACTGCCATGAAAGCTTCGGGAATGAGATATAAAAATTTTAACACAGTTAAATAAAATTTAAAATGTTTGCTTTTAGACTATAGTAATTATAACTAGCATTATAAAAAAAAAAAAGCTGAAGATAAATAAATGTTATTAAAAATATTATTAAAAGAACCAATCAGAAACATAATAACAGATTACCACAAATCATCATTTATATTCATTTATATTAAATAGTATAATTAAAAAGGTATTATTTTATGTTATAAATTGAAATAATATTTATTTATAAAATTTTATTACAATATTTTTCATAATACATTTTATTATATAAAAAACTTAATGAATAAATCTGTTTACATATGAACAGTTCTACAGCCAAGACAAGGCCACACACAACTGTACCAGTCTCCTCCATTATTCAGATAACCTGTCTGAGATGTTTGCACAAATCCATCCCAAATCCAATATAGACAGATAAGAGATTTTCTTGGCTTTCTTCCTGCAAGATATAAATAATATTTATTTTCTTGTACAGTGTCAAATATAATAGCTTGTGCCTCTTAACTGCAGCCGAGTCCAGCGTCGTTCAATGTGTCATAATCATGAAAACTTTTTTTATTTTTTTCCCTTCTGTCCTGCTCTGACCGTCCACTAATTATTTCCATATTGTTTGACATGCATAACTGGACATGATATCATGACAATTCATTTGGGCCTTGGGTTCCTCTGGGTCATCTGCATTTGCATCCACCACTTAATTCTGTCAGTTTGGAATCAGAAACACACAGCTGGTCATCTGAGGAGGCCGTCCCTGTGAATCTGTCTATTATGGATGAGGTTCTCAAACATCTGCATTGACAGTGCATGGCCCTGCAGACCATAGGGGAGCATCCTTCATGTCAGTGGGCATCTCCTGAGAGCTGTGTAGAGCTGGGAGACAAAAGCCTCTGCTGATGCTTTCCATCTGGCTAATGCTGAAGCACTGGAGTGCAGTGGACTTCTAAAATGAGGCAAAGTCCCCTCTCTGTGTTTAGAGTTTTTTGTCTTATGTTCCAGTTATATTTGATGTTTACACGGTTTCTGGGTTAAAGGCAAATGGAACAGCATTTATCTTTTACTATCAACAAGCAAACAAACCTATGCTGTTTTTTATGCTTATATTAAAGGAGTAGTTCACCTAAATCCAAAACATAGATGAGCTTGTTTCCTCACTGGAACAGATTTGGAGAAATTTGATCCCCTCAGAGACTTTTGTCACTTTTGAAGATTGTTTTGTTTTTTGCCCTGAGAGAATAAATCTCTGTTTTCTCCAACTCTTCTGCATTTGAGTCCTCTGTTATACCAGTGCCGTGACATCCATCACTTGCTCAGCAATGGATCCTCTGCAGTGAATGTCAGAATGAAAGAATGAAAAGTCCAAACAGCTAAAATAGTCCTCTATCCATATTATTGCTTATTATTATTGAAAAAGTCATCTTGTTTGAATCAGAAGAGAAATATGCACCGATCAAGCACTGTTTACAAGCGAAAACAGACCAGAACAGCTCTAAACAAATGTATTGGTGGATTTTGATGTGAGAGGACAACAGAGCTTTTTATGGATTATGGACTCATATTTTGGCCAGAAGCAACGGTTTGAAGTTAAAACGCCTTGATGGATTTGTTTCTTAAACACACAGCTTTTCACTTCACAAGATGTTATCTAATGGACTGGCGTCATGTGGATTACTTGTGGATTATTGTGATGTTTTTATCAGCTGTTTGGACACTCATTCTGACGGCACCCATTCACTGCAGAGGATCCATTGGTGAGCAACTGATGTAATGCTACATTTCTCCAAATCTGTTCTGAAGAAGAAATAAACTCACTGACATCTCAGATGGCCTCGGGTAGCAAATTTTTATTTTTGGGTGAACTATTCCTTTTACATACAATTATTAAAATCAAGTTATATCAATTTTTATGAAGTTAATAGTTTTTATAATATTGCATTACATTCCCTGAAAATAAAATCTATAATAATACAGTAAAATCATATTTCATGTAGATTTTATTTGCTCATACTAGCTTTTTTCAGCTGTTATTATTAATAGTCACTTTTCACTACTTTGTCCCCAGCACCAGTTCATTTACTTAAAATAATTGTGAAATAAGGCACAATTCAGTTCATGCCGTTGGAATTGTACCCATTTTTAACCCATTTTTCTGCAGCTGAATGTGGAAAAATGATTAGTTCTTAACATTATTCAGCAGTTGGTTTGAATGAAATTGATAAATACTTCCATGCAGTAGAAAAACACTGGCACTCGAAATGCGTTATGAAGTGGAAACTTTTCAAAAGTAGATATATTTGACTAATGAGGTGTAGAGAAAGAGAAATAATGAGCGCTTGTGCAAAATGAAAGGGAAAGCAAAGACACATCAACTCTTTATTATTGTTTATATATATATATATATATATATATATATACAGTGTTGGGGAGTTGATTCTAATTACCAAAACATAATAAAAAAGACATAATAGTTAGTTGTGTCCTACATTTTGTTACCCAAGTTATTAGTTTACGACAAATATAAATCTAACAATAAATCCTTTGGTCAAACTACTGTAGCTAACCCACAATAAGCTTAATTTAGGCTCCTTATTACTAGTTTGTTTCTTGCAACCCTGTAATCTTTTAAATACGCTACCATTCAAAAGTTTTTGTGAAAGAAATCTCATATGCTCACCAAGGCTGAATTTATTTGATCAAAAATACAGTAAAAACAGTAATATTGTGAAAAAATTATTACGATTTAAAATAACCATTTTCTATTTTAATATGTTTTAATTCAAATTAAATTTATTCCAGCGATGCGATGCTGAATTTACAGCATCGTTACTCCAGTCTTCAGTGTCACATGATCCTTTAGAATTCATTCTAATATGCTGATACACTGAAAGAGTTTACTGTTATTTTAGAATATATACTGTATATACAGTGGGTACGGAAAGTATTCAGACCCCCTTAAATTTTTCACTCTTTGTTATATTGCAGCCATTTGCTAAAATCATTTAAGTTAATTTT
>NW_015623669.1:931795-936201 GCF_001515625.1 Sinocyclocheilus rhinocerous
ACATTTTAAGTAGGGTAACTTGTAATCTGTAACCTATTACATTTCCAAAGTAACCTTCCCAACACTGTATATATATATATATATATATATATATGATATTATTGTGGAGTAATGTTTGTCTTCTGTTCATCTGTGTTAGTTTATTCTCTCTTTCTCATTGTTCATGGTAGTCGGTTCACTCTTGTTTGAATTTGGCAGGTTATACAGTGCCCAGGTGCATCATGGACCTTCTTTAAATTGTTGACAGGTTCAGAGCATGATGGGATATTTGGTTTTATTCAAAGTTGACCTTTCTCTCATCTGAAGCAATTCTCTCAATCGCTTCACAAGTTGTCAAGATCGGTGCTTGGGTGAGGAAAGCTGGACTTGTGGCAGAGTAGCAGTAACTTCTGCCCAGACTAATTTGCTCATGCGCCAACCAGGCACCGATGGCCAGGGTCCAAAAGCAACTCAGACAGTGGAAGATTCATTTATTTCTACGTTTAGACTGTTGTGAATGGTTCTCTTCTTTAAAATAATAAATAGTCAAAATGAGAAGGAAAAAATGACACTTAATATAATTATTATCATACTTTGGAATGGGATCCATGTATTAGAACTTTTAGTAGCAGTTAATCTCTCGGTCTGATGAACATTATCTTACAAGAAAATCTATTTAGTGTGTTGTGAAACACTATGTAACCTTAATCAGTCATTTAAACTAATTACAGTTGTTTGTTCAATGTCATTTTTTCCCATACATGACTGGTTGAAGGCCTCTGATACTGATGCTTTCGGTGCCAGATGCTGCAAGGAGAGCATGACAATTTGAAATGTTCCTCTTCTGTTTCAACCACACGGCTCAGCATGAAGCATGTCGACACTTAGAGCATTCTGGGATGGAAACCTTTTCTGATCAGGGAAATCAGTTAACAGTTAAGCTAACGTGCAAAACAGTTTGTAAAGGGGCACTTGTTTACTAAAAAAATAAAAATTTTAGCTGAGTCTTTGGTACTAATCTAAATGTAAACATTTGTAATATTTTTTATAATAATAATAATAAATATTATAATAAAAAATATTTTATTGAAAAAAAAATCTATTTTTTGGCAAGTGACGATTTTGAAGCACTTTATTAGTATCCTCATTGAGTTCTGTTTTAAATGCTTGTCAGCATCATAGAAATGTAAAAAAACAAAAAAAAAACAAAGTACTTAAAAATATGCTTGGTGCCCTATCACATAACAGTTTCAAAAACTTTTAATCACTCACTTCTGTCATGTTTCCATCTCTCATGGACATAATTGACTTAAAAAGGCAATTTCTACTTTTTGTATTTATTTGGATTTTCACTCATCTTCCACTCAGTCTGGGCAGATCATCCGCTTTCATTTGGCAGTCAAACATAAATATCTGCTTCCCTGTCCCTGGCCCACTCAGCACTTGGAACACGAATAGTGGAGCGATTATTTCCATCCGGAACATGTTCAAAATGGTCCCAGACACTTCACCCATCACGTACTTTCAAGCGGGTGTGATAACAAGCAGCTGTAAGCATCTACAGCTTTTGTAACGCAGATGAGCATATGAAATTCTGACAACACTATGTGTGAACTGGCTGTAATGTTCATGTTTTCATGATTCCTGCAGTATTTTTGTGTTGTAGGTCAGGATACCAAACATTTTACTGCTGGAACTGTTGACAAAAAAATTAATAAATTAAAATATCTGTAATGCAGTTTCATTCTTGCATGTACTATAATAAAATGTATCATTAGGCCAGAGAATCTTCACATCAGTGAATTAATACATAGATATGCAATGAACATTCGTATTCCTAAACAGTCAGAGATTTTGGTTTCTAATCTGCCTTCGCAGAATTTTTTTCCCCTTATTAAAATCAAAGATGTTCATCAGTGATTGTATACCAATTGGCAGATGGGGACAGTGTTCCTGGAAACCTTTTTGAAAACAGTCATTGTTTTCAATTCTGTTTGAAATCTAGTGGCGGATAAATTACCTCACCTTTAATGCTAAATTAATCTTCTTAAAGACATAACAGAAATTTAGAAACTCAATCATTAAATCATTTCAAATACCTCCTTGTTCTACATAAACATTCACATTACGTTCTATTTATGCATTTGGTAGATCCAAAGCGAATTGCAGTCAATGTGTACATTTTATCACTTCGCTGCATTCGCTGGTAATCAAACCCATGATCTTCCCGTAGCCATGTTTCATTTTTAGCTACAGGAGCGTAATAAACATTGAAATTGTGCTTTAAAGGTTGTAAATCATGGCCAAAGGCGGTTATGCATGAGACCAAGATGGAGTCAGCACTGAAGTCCACTGAGAATCTCTGGTTATGCAAGACTTATCATTTGGTTCTTGTTAGTTCTTGTTCTCCCTCCCATGTTTTTTGATACTTGCTTATGACTGCTTTCTGTCTTGATTCATATCAGTGACATGCAGCTGAACGAGTCAGGGAGGGTTAATATATGGAATAAAATCGCTGTCAAAAATAATCGTACGTAATTCAAAGCATTTGCGTGTCATTTTAATTTACTCGTGCGTAATCTAAAAGTATTGTATGTAATTCTGTTTTTTGTCAGAGTTGGATTCCAAAATCTACGGCCACGACTACGTACGATTATTTTTGACAGCGATTTTATTCCATATTAATATATCTGATTCATTGTGGTGTCACATTGTAAGAACTCTGTGCCCTTTTAAGATCTTCTCCAAAAAGATATCATCCTGCAATTAAGAACATGTGTTTCGAAAATGCTGTTGTTATTATTCCAAAAGATGTTAGTCTGTATTTAACGTTGGCCTGAAACTGTTTATAGTTTCATGGCCACGAGTGACCACAGAAATATTGATTTAGACACGTTTACTGTTATTACCGCTTTAATAATATGTCTCCCTGTGATTCAAAGAGCCTGGCAGATTTCCCCATATGACTCAAAAATACTGCATAAAGTGGATAAAAAATACACCATACTGGATGTTATGAAATGTTATTTTATGACAAATTCTTCTCATCAGTCCATTAGTCATGAACACTGTTACATTGTTTTCTGGAATTATGAATGAGAAAATGATTTTCCTGGTTTATTTTTCCTGAAAAAAAAAATATATATAGAAAAAAATATTATGTACTGTAGAAAAATATGATTATTATTATTATTATTATTTGGAATAAATGACCTGAATTAGACTAAAGCAACACGTTTTGACTTAATGACATTGTTTATGACTTATTTATGTTTATATAAATACATTATGATACTATTATAGTTTTTATTAATAGTTTGAATTGTTTTTTTGTTAGTTTTTTGTAATTGTGTGGTGTTTTTGTAATTTTTTACTTTTGTTTGTTAATTTGTTTGTTTTGTTTGTCTATAGCTTTTATTACATTTTATTTCAGTTTTAGTTATTTTAGTACATCAAGTTAAACAGAATGAAAATGAGATGTGTTGCCTTGAAAACTAGCAGTAATAAAATAAGTTTAAGTTTTTTACTGAAGAACAAAACAAAAAAGCTGAAAAAGAAAATGTTTTTTGTACGTGCACCTGGTCATCTTGTTTTCAACTCCTCTGAGTAAATGAATCAGTCAACTCTTGGTTATCAGTCATCGGAAAGTGACCAGGTGCAGCAGGAGTTCACGTTTATCGTTTTTAGCTCTCATTACATCACCTTGTTCTTTGTAGTCTGTTCAAACACACGCTTCCTAAATTCGGTTACTTTGAGAGACTGCATCAGGCATCTCTTTGATGCTGGCAGGGAAAGCATTCGTTCTTTGTTAGAAAGCATTTCTTATTTGTTATTCGTTCGAAAGCATTCGTTATCAGGACTCTCTGATTGTGACCCAACCGAATAAGTACTTTGAGATTATTTCCAGGTGTGATATTGATCAGTAAAGGGGTTTCGAAGGTTGTGTTGTGTGTGTAACTAATGACAAAAAGGGTGGAAATAGATTGCATTTGGCCCATTAAATACCTCACAGGTTGAAGATGATTGATTGAGGTTGTGTAAAGCAGTATGGACATGATCCTCAGCTGACCTCAACATACCTCCTGATTTTACAAGCCACGCTGTCATATCCTTGATTGCTTTAATGTCCATTAAAGGGGTCATATGACGTTGCTAAAAAGAACATTATGTTGTGCATTTGGTGTAATGCAATGTGTTTATGCGGTTTAAGGTTAAAAAAACACATTATCTTCCACATAATGTACATTATTGTTGCTCCTCTATGCCCCGCCTTTCCGAAACGCGTCGTTTTTTACAAAGCTCATCGTTCTGAAAAGCGAGGTGTACGCTGATTGGCCAGCTATCCAGTGCGTTGTGATTGGCTGAATACCTCAAGCGTGTGACGGAAATGTTACGCCCCTTTAACATACTGTGATGCCGTCTCCCGG
>NW_015623669.1:936293-962159 GCF_001515625.1 Sinocyclocheilus rhinocerous
GCAACAATACTACAGCGAGAATAAAAGTTACGCCTTCTTTCTTTGCATGAACATTTGTGCGGCGTTATTCAAATCTTCCCACATAGTGAGGTAGAAATGTGTGGGCGTGTTAGAACGAGCCGTTTTAGGTAGGCGTGGTTGACTCTTAACTTTTATAAAGAATATCTCTTTGGATTTAAGACTTTAGTCTTTGCAACTTTACAGATCTTCTTTATGCACCAAGAGCTTGTAACACTCCAAAGAGAAAGGAAAAATTGAAATCGCATCATATGACCCCTTTAATGCAAAATACCCCCATAGTGAGGTCAGGATCCCTTTGTTACTTTCAACAACCCTAATACTGCTGTTAGTATTGTGCTAGTCTGGCACAGGCATTTCAAATAATGCATAAATAAAATTTTAAAAAATTATAAAAATGAAAATGAAATTTCAAATTTATTAATCAGAGGACAACTTGAAGTTTGTATTTTATATTATCATACTTATTTCTTTAATTTTATCAAACAAACTGGAATGTGTTAAAGCAGTACAAAACCAACTAATTTAATTTGCAGATAATATAACATTAATAAAATAAAAAGCCACTTAATTGTACTTAAAGCAAATACACTTTCATAACTGATTCTTAACTCACTTAACTACAATTTTAAAAAGTATATTTTGCAATAAAGTCAAAGTTTTCAAAGTACATTTTAAATCATTATGTTTTAACAACCGTTTATCGAGAAATATACTTATTTTTATGTTGACTAACATACTAAAGCACATGTAAGGTACTTGATTATAATGTTAACTTTAGTTAATGTATTTTAAATGTATTTTAAATGTACTTCAAATGTGCAATTACAAATATATTTTAAAACATTGCATTCAAGAGAGATATCACATTAAAATATATTGACACTTAAGTATATTCTTCTAAAGTATATTATGTCTGTAAAAAGTAGTCTTTTTAAAAGAATGTTAACATGGACTTTTTCACAAGGGTCCACAAACTGCATTCCACTCCATGACATTTATTTTGTTTAGTAAACTCTAACAGCCAAATATATTTGCAATTCATGTATATCAAACACCTTAATAAAATGTTACAACAGTCAGACTTACCTGTTTCTGAGAAAATTAAAACTACATTGAAATGTGCAATATCATTTTGCAACCATTTTGTACCTACAAGCAGATTTTTCATGACCCCGTGCTGTTTAATAAACCCATATCTGCAATGGAGAAAAAAAAAACAATATATAGCTTATACACTCTCAGAAAAAAAAAGTACATTAGCTGTTACTGTCACTGTTTTCAGAAGGTACACATTTGTAACTATAAAGGGTGCATATTAGTACCTTAAAGATACATATTAGATCCTAAAGTGTACATATTAGTACCTTTTTATAGGGAACCACCCCAGCGACAGCTTTTGTACCTTTTTGTTTTTTTTGAGAGAGAGTGTAGCTCATCTTGTGGATGTGTCACCTGAAAAGTGCAGCGAAATGTACTTGGAGAACTGTTTTTCAGGTTTTGAAGAAATGTAGGCAGAGTCACATATTTCCAATGAGCCTGGATTGCAGCATAAAGCCAGATAGCTTTGTGATCTTGAAACAGTTCAGTTAGACCTTATTCAAAATCCAAAATTGTTAAAGGGGTCATATGATGCTATTTTAAAGATCATTATTTTGTGTATTTGGTGTAACAGAATATGTTGACATGCTTTAATGTTCAAAAAACACATTATTTTTCAAATACTGTACATTATTGTAGGTCCAACTATTCAAGAGTGGGGATGACTGTTTTTGCACTGTTTAAGACAATGAAAACAGAATGAATTGGCACTGGAGAAATGCAAGCTTTCATTTCTCAACCACATGGTCTCAGCTGTGCGAACACTCTCCCCACTCTCACACACTCCATCAACGCAGCGCTAGACTTTCCAGAAACAGCAAAGACCACTGAAGCTGCCCGGTATATGGTGAGTAATTTACATTAGATAAACACTGACTTGCTTGCTAAGTCGACTACTTTTATTGATGACAAGTAAGAATGAGCGGTTGTGCAAGACCAGATACAGGCTTGTGCATGAAAGGAACAGGTGCATTTGGGCAGTTGTGGATTCACATCTGTCTCTTCAGCTTAAGCAGAACCCCCACACACACTCATGCTAACAATACACGAACTTCAAGAGAAGATATTAGGCACATTCCACAGGAAGCTTACACATCGCTCCTTCGATCTCTCTTCCTCTTATCCTCACTGATCTGAGCTGATTGCCGTGGGAGGAATGATAATGGAGGAAAGAGAGATATGAGAGGAACCACGACAGCAGAGACATCATCACCTTCCTCCTCTCTGTACAGCTTATGACTTCAAACATCCATTTTCTGGTCTTGGCACTTTACTGATAAAGCTTGCAGGTACTGATGTATGGATATATGTTAGTAAGATCAATGTTTGTGTTCTTACACAAAATTTTTTTTAATTTTACTTATTTTTTGCTTTAATCACTTTTCGTGTTATTCGTAGTTTTAGTTGAGTTTAGTTTTTGATGACAATGTCCTTTAAATTTAGTCAATATTTTGTGATGTCATATTCAATAAATACATTCCATTTTATTCTTATTGATATATTTTCAGTCAACGAAAATAGCGTTTTTGTCATGTCTGTGTAGACTATGTTTTATGTTCTGACTTCATGCTTTTTATTTTGAACTTCATTCTTGTCTTGCCCGCTGTTTCCTGCCTTGATTTTTCTTGTTACCTAATTAGTTTGTGTGTGTGTGTGTGTGTGTGTGTGTGCGTGCCTACACAGCTTATGACTTCAAACATCCATTTTCTGGTCTTGGCACATTACTGATAAAGCTGGCAGGTATACAACTGATGTATGGATATATGTTAGTAAGATCAATGTTTGTGTTCTTACACAAAATTTTTTTTAATTTTACTTATTTTTTGCTTTAATCACTTTTCGTGTTATTCGTAGTTTTAGTTGAGTTTAGTTTTTGATGACAATGTCCTTTAAATTTAGTCAATATTTTGTGATGTCATATTCAATAAATACATTCCATTTTATTCTTATTGATATATTTTCAGTCAACGAAAATAGCGTTTTTGTCATGTCTGTGTAGACTATGTTTTATGTTCTGACTTCATGCTTTTTATTTTGAACTTCATTCTTGTCTTGCCCGCTGTTTCCTGCCTTGATTTTTCTTGTTACCTAATTAGTTTGTGTGTGTGTGTGTGTGTGTGTGTGTGCGTGCCTACTTAACCATATTTTGGGGACAAATTTGTACCCAAAAGTGAGCTAAACCTGACAAAATCTCCAAAAACCTCCCTTTGGGGACGTCCTCATTTGTAAAACTGGCATAAAAATAAAGTAAACAAAGTTTTTTTTAAATTGTAAAAATGCATAAAGTTTCAGTTTCCTGTAAGGGGTAGGTTTAGGTGTAGGGTTGGTGTAGGGTGATAGAATATACAGTTTGTACAGTATAAAAACCATTACGCCTATGGAATGTCCCCATTTAGATAGTTAAGTAAACGTGTGTGTGTGTGTCTGTAACTGGTATTCCTTACATTATGGGGACCCAATGTCATCACAAGGTCAAAAATGACTGGTATTGCTATCTTTGTGGGGAATTTATTATGCCTACGGAGAGTCCCCATAAAACATACATGATAAACAACATGATAAATAAATCTGTTGATTCAATTTTGTTCAAGTCATTTGTTAACATTTATGTTTAAGCCAACTAATCATTTGTTTCCATTTATTCAAGTTTGTTCAAGTCATCATTTGTTTCCTTTATTTTGCATTTGATATACATTTTTGGTACTGTATATACTGCACTTGGGTTCAAACTCTACTATCCTATACAATCTGCTATCCTTTTTTTAAGACTAGTTAGAACTTTAAGTTATGTTAATAAAGCATAGATTGGTCTAATTTTAATCCGAAAAGTAAGACTTATTACCCCTTAACTGCTACTGCTAACTGCTAGTTGGTCAGACTAGTTCTTAAGACTCGGTCTTAACATATTGTCTAGGTTTATGCAGTCGGCCCCAGTCAAAGTCTAAAAGACCAAACTTATAAAAATATGTAGTATTTAAACATGTAAAATATTTATATTGATAAAAGATTTATCAATATAAACGAAATACAACATTCTTCTTTTTCCGAAAACATTGTCAATATTTTTTTTTCCATGTCATATTTTCACCAACAGTACGTTTTAATTAAAATAATTTAATTATAGTTTTGTTGTGCCATTTTTGTTTCATCTTCATGAACGCTGATGAAAAAAAGAAAAAAAAAACTTGGTAATGAACTTTTTCATTTCATTGACAAAATTAGCACTGCGGACGGTTAACCATGAGCTGATCATCGTTCTCTAATTGAACATATTCTGTCAAAAATATTAAGTATGAGTCTTTCCATACTATTTCTATTTGCCATTGTCAGAACAGTGAAAATAGTGGGCTGGGCTAAGCATTATGGGAAAGATACAGTGAGATGTGATTCTGGACCAAGGCCATGCCAACATTGCTGTAAAACGAGAGCATCAAATGAAAACACCATTCCTTTAGAAGAAATAAAACAGAGACAAACAGTCAGCGGAGTTGTGAGAGAAAAGTCTGCCTTCAATTTTCTGCATGGCCGATTTCAGCATTGCGTTCAGTGTGTTCTTTCTCTTTGGGAAAAGAAACCACAAATTGTTCAGACTCAAGAATTGTCAAATGTGTGAGGAGTCATTTCCTGAGGCTATTGAAAATGGGCAACTATCAGACAACAAGCTACCAATGGCTTTACATTTTACACTGATGCTCAGTTTTATTCTTCATGATAGATGTGCTTTTCAGAAAAGGACAATACTGAGTGGGACATCTGTGACCACAGACCTTCAAATAGTTATTTTTTTCTTCTTTGCTTGTTTTACTGTTTTAAGAAACTAATACTTTAATTCAGCATTTTACTTTAATACTTTAATTCAGCATAAATTCAGACATTTATTAGGTTACGCATTTTTTCTATATTTAAATAAATGCTGCTCTTTTGAACTTTCTATTCATCAAAGAATACAAAATACAGTTTCTACAGCAGAAATGTTTTCAACATTGATCATAGTAATCATTTTTTTCTTAAAGCCCCAGATCAGCATGTTAGAATTATTTCTGTTGGAAATGCTGTCATCGCAGGAAGAAATGACATTTTTAAATATATTCAAATAGAAAAGGGTTATTTTAAATTGTAATATTATTTCCCAATATTATTGTTTTACTGTATTTTTGGTTAAATAAATGCAGTCTTATGCATAAGAGACATCTTACTTTAACATACCAATATTAAAACTCATGTCTTTTAACTCTTAAAAACGCTTACTCAAATTTTAATACCAGCCCCAAGCTTTTGAACAGTACATCTTCACCCACAAACACATTCAGTTATTTTATATAGTTCTTTTTGGACCATTCAGTCATCCAGTTCTTGGTAAACAATGTAGATGTTATGAAGTCATGAAGCTTTCAGATGCTGGTCTATTCCGCAGCTTATTATTAGTCAAAAACCACCCACATACACAGGAAGAGAAGCTTGACTGACCTGTAAAGCAATCATTGCATTTGTTTAGTTCATATCCATGCTGTTTAGGGGGTTATCTGATAAATATTACACCACACTAGTGTTCAAAAACAAATTTAAATAAAGGTGCAGTCTCAAACAAAACTCTGAAAATCTTTTAAAGATTTGATGTCACTAATCTGATATATTTGACAAATCAGTGACGGTTTCATTTTCAGAAGCACTGGCTGTATCAACCCGGCACCTTTATACTCCCAGAAACTGCATACAACCTTCAGATTAGAACATTGCTTCTCAAACCTGTCCTGGAGTTGCCACACCACTGCACATTTCCCAATGTTTGTATTTTCTCCTTTTCCTAACCAATTTTTTTATTCCTATGAGTAAAAATACCATATGGAATAAAGAAAAATATATAGTAACAATTAACAGTACGGTTCAATTTCATTGGTTATTTCAGTAGTTAGCATAAAATAATAAACAATACTTTTACAGCATTTTTTTTAAAAAATCTTGGTTGATGTTAATTTCTACATATATCAATACAGTATAAGATTTTGGCTTGTATAAGTTAATATTAGTTAACTAGTTTATAAGAAAGTAATGCATTCAAGGGATAGTTCACCCAAAAATGAAAATTGTCTTCATTTACTCATGCTCATGTTGTACTAGACCTATATCAATTTCTTTCTTCTCTGGAACATAAAAAAGGGGTATTTTGAAAATTGTTTTCCCCATACAATGTAAGTAAATGGGAACGACAACTGTTTGGTGTATAACATTCTTCAAAGGAAAAAAAGAAACTTGTACAGGTTTGGAACGACTTGAGTGTGAGTAAATGACAGAAATTTCCTTTTTTTTTTTTTACTATCCCTTTAAGTAATGTTAACTAATTTTATTATTATTATTAATGTTGTTTAAATCATAGATACACTGTATTAGGGTCAAGGTCAAATTCCATGCATCATCTTTTAAATAAAGTCCGTCAAATTCATAATAAAATGCCTAAGAAAAGTTATTTCACAACAGCCGCTATTGCTCTGAATAATACAGCACATCTTTTCATTTTCTGGCACCAATGTCCACTTTAGACTTGGGCCACTCAGGGCAGATTGCACTGGCTTTGCACCAGCAAGTCAATTTGCACAAGACTACTATTGCCTGTGCTTATGTTTTCAGAGCATTAGGGCAATTTTTGACTTGACTCCTCAAAAAAAAAACGCTGCTGTATCAGCATGGCGTGGTACAACGAGAACTCTATGGCTTTTGATATGATTGTCAAGTTTGGTTCATTGCTTGTGGAAATCATTAGCTCTCTGAAAGATAGTGTGCATATTTAGAGATGTGGACGAGAGACTAGAGGAAGCTGCCCACTCAGGTATTCACCCCTGACTGTGTCCAACACACGGATGGGATCCAGATGTGCAGTGTGTGTGCTACTTCACTGACGTTTCCTCATTGAGTTGAGTGAGATCAGTATTGCCATCTGGAGCGGTGTAGGAGAGAAACCCGCATTTACGTAGATATGTTAATCTTATGTTAAACTTAATCTTTGATTTCTTATTGCTATGAAACAGCCTAAGGCTGAGACTACACATTTCAGTTTGAATACAAATTTTGTAATGATTAAAATACACTTATGTCAGGAGTGCAGAAAGAAACCGGTACCACACACTACTTTGGTAACTCAATTTCAGTGCTTGAGTTAGTCTAGATTTACACTTGGCTTAAGGATGTGACACATATTTTCTCTGCATTTTTTGCTTATATAGAGCCGTGGCCAAAAGTTTTGAGAATGACACAAATATTAATTTTCACAGTCTGCTGCTAGAGTTTTTAGATCTTTTTGTCAGATGTTACTATGGTATACTGAAGTATAATTACAAGAATTTCATAAGTGTCAATGGCTTTTATTGAGTTACAATAAGTTTATGCAAAGACTCAGTATTTGCAGTGTTGACCCTTCTTTTTCCAAGACCTCTGCAATTCGCTCTGGCATGCCATCAATCAACTTCTGGACCACACCCTGACTGATGGCAGCCCATTCTTGCATAATCAAAGCTTGGAGTTTGTCAGAATTTGTGGGTTTTTGTTTGTCCACCCGCCTCTTGAGGATTGACAACAAGATCTCAATGGGATTAAGGTCTGGGGAGTTTCCTGGCCATGGACCCAAAATTTTGATGTTTTGTTCCCCGAGCCACTTATTCCGGATGCCCCAATCAATCAGAAAGGTGATTCATCAGAGAAAATGGCTTTACCCCAGTCCTTAGCAATCCAATCCCTGTACCTTTTGGAGAATATCAGTCTGTCCCTGATGTCTTTCCTGGAGAGAAGTGGGTTCTTTGCTGCCCTTCTTGACACCAGGTCATCCTCCAAAAGTCTTACTGTGTCTTACTGTGCGTGCAGATGCACTCACACCTGCCTGCTGCCATTCCTGAGCAAGCTCTGCACTGGTGGTGACCCGATCCCGCAGCTGAATCAACTTTAGGAGACGGTCCTGGCTCTTACTGGATTTTCTTGGGTGCCCTGAAGCCTTCTTCACAGCAATTGAACCTCTCCCCTTGAAGTTCTTGATGATCCGATAAATTATTGATTTAGGTGCAATCTTACTAGCAGCATTATCCTTGCCTGTGAATCCATTTTTGTGCAAAGCAATGATAACTGCACATGTTTCCTTGCAGGTAACCATAGCTAACAGAGGAAGAACAATGATTTCAAGCACCACCCTCCTTTTAAAGCTTCCAGTCTGTTATTCTAACTCAATCAGCATGACAGAGTGATCTCTAGCCTTGTCCTCATCAACACTCTCACCTGTGTTAATCAGAGAATCACTGACATGATGTCAGCTGGTCCCTTTGTAGCAAGGTTGAAATGGAGTCGAAATGTTTTTGGGATTAAGTTAATTTTAATGGAGAAGAGGAAATTTGCAATTAATTGCAGTTCATCTGATCACTCTTCATAACATTCTGGAGTATATGCAAATCATAAAAACTGAGGCAGCAGACTTTGTGAAAATTAATATTTGTGTCATTCTCAAAACGTTTGGCCACGGCTGTAGATAAAAAAAAAAAATCGAATCATACACATATACATACAGAGAACCTGACTCACATTTTACCCTAGACATAATCAGACATGAGGTGCCCCACCAACACGAACACAATTACACATGTTAACACCCTTTATTTATAGTATGCCAGGTTAAGGGAGTGACTTTAAAGTCAACATGATATCAAACTTGACCCTATTTACTTTCTTAATGCACTTTACTGGTCTTATTGTGATCAATTCATTGGTATATGTTATTCCAAAGAAAAAAATGTTTGTCTTTGTAATCTTTAATCAAAATGTAATAACTCGCTCTTCCTCTGAAACAACTTTCCTCTTCCGTTGACGTTAATCTGACGGCATGGATGAGGACAGACAGATCAGGGTTTGGCTAGTGTTGCATTATTAGCCCCTGCTGGTATATGTTGAAACTACACTATTTTAAAATCGTTAAATAAATAAATAAATAATTGCATAAGGCCTACCCCTCTACAATTGTCATTTAAAATTAGAATGATTTTTTATTTTTTTTTTGTTAAATGCCATTTTCTTTAATATCACACCAGGAGATAGAAAAATAATAATAACTAAAAAAAAATAATAGAAAAATAACTAAAAAGTCCCCTAATTTAAAAACCATTAGTCCAGTTTTTGTCATATTAAAATAAACAACTATTGTCGTCTATTAGTTAATCACCCTTGTGAAAAAGAAGTGCACTTAATTGTATTGAATGTGCACTTGTTGTGTACTTAAAATCTTAAACGTATATATTTAAAAAAAATAGTGTACTTATAATATTGCTGAAATAAAAGGACACTTAAGTGCACTTTCATGACTGTTTATTAACACCTTTTTTTAATTGCACTTTGTAATATCAAATTAAAAGTTTTAAAGCACATTTTAAATTGCTATATTTAATAATAATTAAAGAATTACACTTATTTTGATGTGTTGGCAAACATAGTAAAGCACATGTAAAGTACTTGATTATAATAGTTTACCATAAATTCTTATCAGTACATTCGACAGTGCTTCATAAGTAATTATGAAACTGCATATAAAGAAGTCTGACTTAAGTCTGACTTAAGGTCAGAAAGCACTAAGTTCAACTGATTGCATTTAATACAAATTTAAACTATAGTACATCTTCATTTAATTGTAAATAACATCCAATTAAGTGTCCAAAAACATTACATTTCACACTTAAAGTATATTTTAATTTAAAGTATATTATTGCTGTAATAAGTACTGTTTTCAAAAGTATGCTAATGTGTACATTTTTCAAAAAGAGCAAATTAGCAAAAACAATTAAATAAACAATTAAAAAATGGCCTGTATAGAATGTTGAAAATAAAGAATGTTTAAGTTCTGTGAAAATTGGCTGAGCTTTCTGTTTCCATGTTTCCATTCCGATCCCTATACCACTAAATAAGAATTTTTTTTTTTGTTGTAAGAGAGAAAGAAAGAACAGAGAAAGAATACTAATTCATCAAAGAATTTCATGCAATATTAAAAGATTGTCATCATGAGCGATTTATACTATTAACAACTGACAATGACTATTTAAAAATAATACAGATAAGCAAAGAGGTTTTTAATTAGACAGTTCACACAACAGTGAACTGAAATCTCCACAGTGGCACCAGATCTCAACATTTCATTGCCTTTAACAAGTTTCTTTTTTGATCATTACAGTTGCATGGAGTTAATACCTTCATTAAACATTCTTCACTTTGACTACATGCCACATCTACTTTGTGATGCACCTTCATATCCAGGATCATCTCTAACACGGGACTCACTCTCCATTCTAACTCTCATTTCAGCCCTCACACAAAGGTTTCCTGTCATCTGCGATAACCCGTCTTCCTATCTTCCACCCTTAACTTATGTAAAAGATGCTTCACTTCAAAGAGTCAGGGAGAAGGAACTTGGTGGATGTGGAGGTCCTTAGTACAGAACGAACATTTCTGGGACAGCCCATGAAAAAAATATCTTTGAAAACAGAAGCTTCTCTAATGAGGCATTAAGACCAACCCAAACACATCAGAGCTCATCTCTCTCTTTTTATCCAATTGTTGACACAGTACTGAACACTGTCCATGACCCCTGAGCTTGTGATTGTGAAAACAAGCATTCAGTATTAGAAGATTGTCTGATTACACGCCTCTCTGGAACTCTCTTTTTTTTACGACTAATAAAGCAAAACCAACTTTTGGTTATTACTAAAGCTGACATTTTGATTTAGGTTGATTCAATCTTAATGAGGTGAAGCTGAGGTGAGTCCTTTTCCTAAAATAAAAATGTTCTACTTGAGCCTTTTATTTTCGGGCAAGCTTAATTTAAAAACCTTTTCATACAGACGGAAATTAAATCTCAAATGAGGACACCGTGCTAGATCTTATAGGTATATTCTTGTAGAAGCACCAGACTGGGAAATTTGATTCCATGATTGAGCTTCAGTAAAATTGTACTGCAACAGCATCATCTAGTGTTTAGTGGCGATTCAGCAAATCAAATAAATCGTTCATTCCTGAATACTTGGATGATAAACAGTTTGACCAACATTTTACAGCTTACAAATTCCTTTTTTTTTTTTTTTTTAGCTACTAGTATCTTTTTCATTAGGTAGGCTACTAGTACTTATTAATTAGCTGCTTATTCTTTAGACAGCTACACTAATAACTTTTTAAAGATAAGTAGGTCTGTTTGTGTGTGGTATTTATTAATATTTATTAGTAGTAGTTCTTTATCTCAGATTTTCTAAATTGTTATGCAATGCTCTGTATTTGCTCTTTCTTTGACTGTTAACTGAGAAAAATGGCATGTTTTTGTAGCAACATTTTAAAGGAATAGTTCATTCAAATATAAAAACTCTCTCACCCTCACATTGTTTCCAGGTTGTATGACTTATTCTTTTGTGTAAGATATTTTGAAAAATATTTTGAACGAATATTGGTTCCCAATGTATTTCAGAATATCTTTTGTGTTCCACAAAAGAAGAAAAGTTTATACTGGTTTCGAGTGAGTAAATGATGACAGATGTTTAATTTTGGGGTGGACTAGGCCTACCTATAATCTATCATAATCTGTTAGTACTTGGATATCAATGATTCCCAAAGAGGTGTATGTGGAAAGATTTGAAAAGAAAATAATGACAGAATAGGCCTACTCACACCAGGCTAGCTTACATGTTATTAGCCCACAGATCCATTTGTGGAGGTTTTCAGGCATTGTTGTCAGCACACTCAGAGCCAATCCTCCCTATACGCAAAATACGCAAGCTGCGTAGGGCCCTTGGAACACCAGGGCCCCCCCTTGCTCTCAAAGATTATTTAATTTTAGTTTTGTTTTTGAATTTGGCCAGCGGTTATGAAAACATGAATGATCATTTCTTTTAATGCGGTGCGCTGTCGCCCTTTCTACGTAAAAATCAGTCAAATCATGTAATGTGAATGTCGTACAGTCTTGCTCGATACAAAAAAACCGAGTTGAAAGCGTACCGAATCGTGGAAGAGACACTGGCTGCATCCAAAAACTAAGGCAGCTGACTTGCTGCCTCGCTGCCGTATGAGGCAATGACTTTGCAGGCAGTATTTTTGCATGAAGGCACCTCATGAAACTGATTTCGGACAGGCTTCTGAGGCAGCGTAACGGTTTAATGATCTACAACAAAATATAACGAGTTTTTGTGATAAATAAATTAATATTTAATTACTATAATACTGATTTCTCGCTAGAACGAAGAATACATCTATGCTGCCTTTAAAATTCGATCAGAAGAAGGTCCCTCCGGAGACAGGAAGTAAAGCAGAATTTGGATTCGGACGTGCCTTGATGCCTTCCTGCCTTGGAATGCAGCCTCCGAAGGCAGCATTTTAGAGTTTTCGGATGCAGCCACTGTTTCTCAAGCTCTTTCTGCGATTCGAGACGGAGTGAAACACGGACAAATGCATTTAATTCATTCGTTCATAACCACTCATACCCCACTCAACACTTGTTGAATCAATCACTGCCTGCAACAAATGAAATAAACCTATATGAATGTATGTGTGATGATCCATGTGTTAACTTACCCTGTTCAGAGTCTATTCAACATTCTCCAGGTTGTCTTGGTTGTGAACTGTCTGCTGTCTGGTTGTAAACTGTAGTCATGCACTGCTGCAAAAAATGTTGCTGAAATGTCATTGTTTTTCCATGTTTCCAATATAAAATATTTAAACTTTTACAAACAAATATAACTGTACAAATGAAGATTATCGCAAGGTTTAAGGTTCCATTTGCACAGTGAAACCAAAAATCCCAGAACACCTGCATGATTACAGCTACTGATTTCCAATAATAGCGCAGATATGGCATGTGCACCAACTACCATTTCAATTATTTATTGCTATGCTCTTCTGTTACCTTTAAGTTTTAAAACTGTCTTCCTCTGGCAGTGAATGAAATAATATTCAGCACAATAGCAGTGGCTTAATAAACATTTTGTAACACTGATGTTATTCTCTGTCATCTGTTCTTTAATTTGCACTGTGTACCTGGATGATACATGATGATAATTAATACAAAAGCATGATCTATTTTGATGCACAACAAACACTCATTCAACATAATTTATAAGTCATAAAGTTTCATAAACATATTCTTAATTGGGCTTTAATTAGAGGAAGTGGAATAAAGATTGGATCATGGCCTTGATTAGCTTTTGCTAACTAGATGTTGGTATAACATTGGTGTGGATGTTTGATATTATGTGAGACAGTGACGTGTTGCTTTAACAATATGAATTCAATGATTCACGCTCAAAATCCAGGAAAATGTTAGCCATGGAGGATGTGATGAATTTTGAGTATGAACCACTATTGAATTCTTGTTACAAACTAAAAAGATTTATGCACCAAAACAAGACAACAAATGAGACAAGAGAGTGTGATGTAAATATCCTTGTTGAATCTGCTTTATAAAAATATGACACATAATAAAGCTATTCTTATAAGATCAAATGTAAGATATGTAGCCTAAAAAAAAAAATTTGACATTTCTTTGGCATTTGATTCATGACACTACCATTCAAAAGTTTGGGATGATGATTTTTTTTAAAGAAATGTATAATTTTGTTCGACAATGCATTAAATTAATGCAAAAAATATATAAAAAATGGCATAATGTTACAAAAGATTTCTATTTCAAATAAATGCTGCTCTTCTGTATAATGGTTTTCACACTTCATTAAGCAGTACAACCATTTTCAACTGATAATAATAAGAGATGTTTCTTGAGCAGCAAATTAGCATATTAAAAAGATTCCTGAAGGATCATGTGACACTGAAGACTGGAGAAGTTGAGATTTGACATAACAGGGGAAAAAAATTGAAAACAGTTATTTTAAATTGTAAACATATTTCACAATATTACTGTTTCTGACTATATTTTTAATCAGATAAATGCAGTTGGTGAACATGAACAAAGACTAATACAAAACCTTTAAACAGTAATCATATCAAAACAAGCACAAGGACACTTATGAATATTTGTGAATAAAAATGTTTTGTTAACATCAAATTAGGTGCTTATTCAATTCAATAAAATGCTGTGAAGTATTTGTTTTCTCATTTACAGTGTACCAAAATTTTAGCTACTTTTTACACTTTTGTCCATACAATTTTGTTTAATCCAAACTTTTACTTATGCATGTGTGTGTGTGTGTGTGTGTGTGTTACTTAGAACTTAGATTCCAGTTCATTTTGTAAATATAAGTCAAATGTTTTAAGAACAATCATACCAGGAATACTGGTCCAGGATAGATGAAAACTTATTAGTCCATATACAAGTTCATTTCAGTTGCTGCACCCAAATGATAACTAATAAGCTACAGCACGACGAACTGAAATCAGTGCATACACTAGTTGAAGTTTGCTGTGCTTTATCCTAACATTACACAAACAATGTCATATCATTCAGTCAGTGACGGCTGCACTGCACAATACGTGCAAACTAATAAAAACATTATAAACTGTTCAGAAATAATGAACAAATTTAGTTTAGGCATACGCTGAAAATATATTTAGCTTTTTTGAAATATTCGTTAACTAAAATTCTCAGTTCCACGCGCATGTCCGGGAAACTCATGAATATTCATGGTAGAGCATACATGAATATTCATGACTTTCCCGGGCATGCCCACTGGAGCCGAGAATCTCAGAAACTGAGAATCTGGTAACACATATATCCCTATTCATTTATACTCCACCCATTGGAACAGTTTTTTCCCCACAGGAACTGGGTTTTACACACCACCTGTTTGAAATCGCCCACTGCTTGAGGAACAGGTGTGTTTACTGGCACATGTCGTGAGTCAGTCAAGTTTGAAGTTAATTTTCAGTAAAACCGAAAGTGAAACGCCGCAGGTTTTCGAGAAGGAAGGAGGCTGAACGGTAACATTAACAAGCATTTATAAAGAAGCTATGTGACGCGATATGTGGAGCATATAATGTTAATTGGATTATTTGTTTATTTTTTAAAATCATTTATAAGTATGCAGCACATCAGCGAATGTGTTTGAAATCAGTAATTCCTCAATTATGCTAAGGATTATTATGTCTGCGTTTCCTGTAATTGTAACCATTGTTTGTTAGGCTACCACGGATTCCACTAAAGATTAAATGACAACGGACTATTTAATCGCAGTGCAGTAACACCCTCCATTTAGGCAGTATATCGAATTTGATCTTTTAATAGCACTGTCTTAATACATGAAGCGATATTAAGTGTTTATGGTTTTCTTCGGGAGGAAAACGCTTAACGAGAGACGCATTGTGTTCATATTCTGCTGTTCTGTGGCCACAGATTTGCGGGTCTTGTCTTTTTCTCCTACAGGTGTCTTGCAGGACCCTGTACTTTATGGTACTAACTTAGTTTTCATCGTTTAACCACCACAGAGTCTCCATTGGCAACACGCACGATTTGTGTCGATTGCTAGTGACGTCGCGGAGACTGCAGGTGGCGATTGCAAGTGACATTGTAATTTTGTTTCTTTTTTTTCTTGTGTTCACCACCTGGCTACTTTTGTAAAATGTTGAGAGAATAAATAAATAAAAGATTGCAAGTGACGTCACTTGCAGAAGCGCAGGTGTATGTCTGTCTGCAGCCAGACTCTAACTTTACCTGCCTTTACAGAACACAAATAGACAAAAATGTGTCACATTATTTGTAAATATTAGTACCATTATTGGACTGTGTCGTTTCCTCGGTCTCTGTTCTCATGTATTTCACAAAGTTTAAAAGTGTTTTTAACGTTATGCCTCGCAAGCCACGCCCACAATATTTGAGATATTTGTTTCAATGGAAACAGATTTTGACACTTTTAATAATTTGAGCACATTATATGAAGTTAATTTTGTTTCTTTGCAGTGCTATTGTATAGGCCTAGGCAGATTTTTTAAACTATATTTATGGCTTATTTACATTTTGAGGTGAGCAGCAGTATCACTGCAGTTATAAACTTAGAAAGTGACATGTAAAGTGACTGTTTGATTATTCTGCTTATCCTTTACAAACATTGAAGGAAAATACTGTACTTAAGGCTTTTGCATCTCCAGTGTTTATACTGTAACTAACTTGATTACGAACAATAATAAACAATAGATAAATTAATAAGACTTGTCAATAACAGAAAGTAGAATGTAGGAATGTAGGACTTGTTAATAAAGAAAGGATGCTGCAATTTTTTTTTTTGTAAGCTGATATGGACCTACATTTTTTTAAAATAAATAATATTTTGTTATTTTTGATCGGAACGCATGACAGTTCACTACAGACACATATCTACCTATGATGCGTGTTGCAAAGAAAATACTTAAAATTGTACTTAAATGTGCGACAAGTTTAATCCACTGAAAGGAATGTCCCATGTTATCGTGGGCGTGTTTGCGACAAGAGTATGATCAACTTTAAAAGGCGTGAAATATGCAGGAACAGAAATCATAAAATGGTATAAAAACACTGGTTTAAAATCAACTCAATTTGGGTTGTTTTCAGCCCAGCTGCTGGGTAAATAAATATAGGACAGAACACATGTTGGTCTATATCCATTGTTCTCTCTTCTGATGTTGTGGTTGTGCAGAAAAAATAAAATGCTGCTCAGTGAACAGGTGTAAAATGTGTGAGGAGAGCTATTTGATTGTTTTCTAGTAAATGAGAAGTAATTGCAGTGCTCTGGTTAACCGCTGTAGAGTTAGTTACCATAGAGGTAGAAACGGTGAATGCAGTTTACAGGTTTCGTAGACAGAGAATGATGTGCGCCATATCAGTCGCTCAACACGAAAGGCTATGATTTCAATGAATAAATGAGCGCTGCACGTTTCAAGGTCAGGGAAACGCTATATTTCTGCTGTTCCAAAAGCTCCACCTACTGGCAGAGAATGAATGTGAGCGGAATGGAGCGTCAAACCCTTGTAAAATGTCCCTTTTTACCACAGCTCATGCGTTTAACTTTAGCAGCAGGGCAATTTGAAGCATTAGCGATATGCGAGCTGGACCTGCAACAAAAGCAATTACGATTGACCTGTGCATTATACTCCAATCATGTTCTACTCGGTGCTTTTCTATAGAATTTCAGATTATGTTGTCGTGCCCCGTGCTGATCTGGTTTGATCTCGTGCACTGATGCCAGCTCCAGTGTTTGCACGTGCCTCACAGCAGTCTCCATTTGGCCCGCTAAGAGCATTGCAACCTTCAACGTAAGCTGTGGCTGTAGCAAAAGTCACTTTCGAATGGGTGCAGAGGATGGGTGCTTTTTCCACCAGGTGATCCTGTATCATCTTGTCTGTATGATCACCAGACTCACAATGTACTCTCGATTCACGTAATGCTGATTCATCAGGCCTTTGAGCACGTTGTCTGAATTGGTGATGTTTAACAGCAACATTTGTAGCAGGCTGAAAATGTTCCTCTAATGTTTTGAAAGTATCCACAGCAGTCTGTCCTGTATTTGGTAGAGTGTAAAAAATATTTTAACCCCTCGGCTCCCAGACACTCTAGTAGGAAGGCTCGTTTTTGTCTCCAGTGGCATCGATGGTGACAAGATAATTCTCAGTATGAATCTGTACCGGGGACTGACCCGGGCATGACAAAAACAAAGTAGGTGTAGGTAAACTGAGTGCTGCCATCCCTGTCCCCAAATGTTGTGCCGTACACTTTATTAAAATGGTAAAGAAAAAGCTGTAACTAGAGTTGTGCTCACTCAAACCCATGCTCTGTTTTATTCACCTATTCCTGAGTCCCCACCTCGAGCTCACCTAGTGCAGAGCAATTGAACATATAACAAATCTTAAATTTATTCTAGTCAAGTGTCATTATTGTTCTAGTCAAGTGGTGAACGGTGCAGGGGAGGAAATTGACCTAATTCAATTTGTAAAATATTTTTATAATGCATTAATCATTAAATCTATGAATAAACAAGCAGTAATACTAATAGTAGTTGTTCAAGTTTATTTTATTATAAATATGTGGCTATATTAAAGCTTCCCCTTAGTGCTCTTATCTTATTCTCCTTTTCCATCTCCAAAACTATTCTGCTCGCAGCTGATTGGAAGATAGTGTGTGCCCTCCTGCTTTGCTGCAGTTTGATGATTTTTGTAAAATAACTTTTGTTTTTGTTCTTCAAACTCAGTTTCAGTTGCAGGCTCATTTATTGATAATAAACAATTGATAATTAATATTGATGATGATAAATATTATTTTATACTAGTCACCATCCTGACTAGAACTGGAGTAGGCGAAGAGTCCTTCAGGTTCCTGGGCTCTACCATCTCACAGGACCTGAAGTGGGAGACCCACATAGACTCCATTGTGAAAATAGGCCCAGCAGAGACTGTACTTCCTGTGCCATATTGAGGAAGTTCAACCTGCCATAGGAACTGCTGAAACCGTTCTGCTCGCTGGTAATCCAGTGTGGTCTGTGCACTTCAAAAACTGTAATAACTTTCTGGTTTGGTTCAGCTAACAGAAAAGCTACTAGTGCTCCCCTGCCCTCCCTAAAGGACCTGTACCTCTTACAGAGTGAGGAAATGGGCAAGAAAAATAATTTCAGACCCCTTGTACCCAAGCCACAAACTCTTTGAACTGTTGCTCTCTGGTGCTAAAGAGCACTGAGCACCAGAACATCCAGGCACAAGAGCAGCCTGGCCATGTCCCTCATGAATAAATGCTCCATAAAGCTGATTTGAAACAATATTTTTGTAAAAAGTGCTTTACAAATAAATTTGACAATTAATTGCCTCCATCATCCAGCCTAGTGCATTTTTTTTTCGCTGTGGATATAATTTCTTGTTCATGATAGAAATTCTCTCCTATTTATTCTATTACCTGTATATTTACCTTCTGCCATTGTTTTACCTATTGCATAGTTCTGCATATCATCTGTACCATGTCTTTTCTGTCTTCTGTCAGCTTTATTGTGCCTTCTATAAATGTGTATTGCTCTTATTTGCATATGTACTAGAAGCTTTACTTACCCAAGTCATATTGCTTGTGTGTGAGCATACAAAGTGAGAAAGCTGTTCTACCTGTACAACAGGTTATCCACATACATAGTTTAGCTCCAGCCAACATTTTGAGATTGTCCAGCTGTGACACGTTTTGTGTAAGCTCAATTCCTGAACCAAAATCAGTGTTTCAGATAAGTTCTGTATTCAGTTTTAATGTCAGTTAATGTTGCATAATGCCTAGTAATGCATTAAATATTTATGAATTTGCAGGCCCAATAACTTTCCCTGGAGGGAGAGAAAATCGGCGCTGCTTCTAAAATGAACCTCAGTCAGGACAGAGGGGAAAGGGACACTGTCTCTAAAATGAAGAAAAGAGAGGATGGTCATGCTGTTCAAAGAGAGACAGCAGCATCTCCAGAACCCAGTTGTGTGTCTATTAACAGTAATAAATCCATGACTCGAAATCCACCTGATCTCAGAGAATCAGTGACCTCTGACCCAGTGTGAGTATAACATGCCTGTGAAGAGCAGCTTTGTGTGCTTTTCAGATGAAATCACTAGTGCAATAGTAAAAATTAACATTGTTAATTAGTGTGGTCAAAATGTGTTTATTCTTTTTTTGAATTTAAGTCAGGCACCAAGTCATCACAGAAGTTCTAGTAAGGTATCCTCTCCATTTGTAAAATCAGAGGACAGCTCTGTACAATTTGTATTATGTTTATATATTAGCATTATATATCACATACTATATATTAACATATTTTTTATCTCATTCATTTTGAGATGTTAAAATGTCATTACACAATATTGCATATAATTGTAAGTATATCTTATATTCCTTGAATGCCTGCTATGCATCATTACATTATGTAAGAAACCAAATTGGTGAGGAACTCCATTCTCCATTACATCAGAAAAAGACAGATAAAGATCAGTCAGTAAAATGATTGTGACAGTAGCTACTTGCATGTTTTATCTAAAAGAGAGTAAATTAAAAACTTTAATGTGGTGTCACTTCAAATAAGAGCACTTACTATGTGGTACTTTTCTCCTCATTTCAGCAATGCGGAAAGAGATGGTCAGACTGGAGACCTGCAACAGGATTCACACCAACCAGTGGATAATGTTCTGCAGAAAGTCAAAGAGACTCACAAAACCAGCATGAAGAAAAATTACGAGAGCTTATTTGATGGAATCAAACTACAAGAGAATCAAACCCTCCTGCACAGGATTTACACACAGCTCTACATCATAGAGGGAGAGAATGAATGGGTGAATGAAGAACATGAGGTTTCACATATGGAGAAAACACCCAGAACGCAACACTTACAAGACACTCCAATCAACTGCAATGATATCTTTGATCTCTTACCTGAACCAAGATATAAGACAAATAAAAGAATGAGGAAAGAAGAAATAAAGACTGTTCTTACTAAAGGGATTGCTGGAATTGGGAAAACGGTCTCTGTGCAAAAGTTCATTCTGGATTGGGCTGAGGGAAAAGCCAATCAGGATGTAGATTTCATGTTTGTGTTTTCATTCCGAGAGCTGAACTTGATTAAAGATGAGCAGTACAGTCTTCACAGACTTCTGCTTGACTTTCATCCTGAACTTCGAGATCTGGATTCAAAGATTTATGAGAAGTGTAAAGTTGTGTTCATCTTTGATGGTCTGGATGAAAGCAGAAGTACACTGATGTTTTTAGACAGTCAGAAAGTTTCTGATGTGACTGAGGCTTCATCAGTGGGTGTGTTGATGACAAACCTCATCACAGGAGAGCTGCTTCCATCTGCTCTCATCTGGATCACCTCCAGACCAGCAGCAGCCAATCAGATCCCCTCTAAATTCATCAAGCGTCTGACAGAAATTCAGGGGTTCACTGACCCTCAGAAGGAGGAATATTTCAGGAAGAAAATCGGTGATCAGCATGAAGCTAGCAGAATCATCTCGCACATTAGAGGAGCAAGAAGCCTCCATATCATGTGCCACATACCAGTCTTCTGTTGGATCTCAGCCACTGTGCTTCAAAACATCCTCAAACAAGATCACAGAGCAGAAATCCCTAAAACTCTGACTGAAATGTACATCCACTTCCTGCTAATTCAGATCAACACAAGGAATCAGAAGTATGATGAGAGAGATCCAGAAAAACTCCTGCAGTCCAACAGAGAAGTGATTGTGAAACTTGCTGAACTGGCTTTCAAACAGCTAATGAATGGTAATGTCATGTTCTATGAGGAGGACCTTAGAGAGTGTGGCATAGACGTCACGGAGGCCTCAGTGTATTCTGGGATTTGCACTGAGATCTTTAAGGAGGAATCTGTCATTCATCAGAGGAAGGTCTACTGCTTTGTACATCTGAGCTTTCAGGAGTTTCTGGCTGCTTTCTATGTGTTTTACTTCTATATAAGTAGCGCTACAGAAACACTATTTGATTCACTGTATGATCTGCATAAAAGAGTAGTCAAAAAAGCTCTAATGAGCAAGAGTGGAGGCATGGATCTTTTTCTGCGATTCCTGCTGGGCATCTCACTGGAATCCTGTCAGATACTCTTACAAGATCTACTGACAAACACAGAGAACAGCTCAGAGACCATCAGGAAAACCACACAGTACATCAAAAACAAAATCATAAGTGACAAAAATATCTCAGCTGACAGATCCATCAATCTGTTCCTCTGTCTGCTTGAAGTGAATGATCAGACACTGTTCAGAGAGATTCAGGAGTTTCTGAAATCAGAGACACACTTGGTGAATAAACTCTCTGCTGCTCACTGCTCAGCAATAGCCTACATGCTTCAGATATCAGAAGAGGTGCTGGATGTGCTGGACTTAAAGAAATACAACACAACAGAGGAGGGCAGAAGAAGACTTATACCAGCTGTGGTCACCTGCAGAAAGGCTCTGTGAGTATTATGCTGACCCGTTATTTTACAAAACTAATTTATTTGAGAGTTAAATTATGTAAATACATTTTTTTTTTAAAGTTGAAAAGTGTTTCCACGCCTGTTCATCAGTAATAAATGTATATGACGTAGTTTTTGTTTGTTTGTTTGTTTGTTTTTTACAAATTTCAGCTGTTCTTATACATTTTGGCATGGTACTGTCAGATGTGGCAGACTCTCAACTAAGGTGGTATTTAAAAATGCTTACAGACTAATCCTGGCTAAACCAAAATGTTACCATTAATCTAGGCTCAAGCCAGGCATACACTGTGCAATTTCAGCAATGTTTTTGTTAAATACCAACTCTTACTGTACGAGTAAGCCGCATGCGATGGAAAGCCAAATTTGTGTGCTCACACTATATGGTCCAATCGTCGAGCTGTGACTTGACTGCTCACACTATACATGTAAAATAAACATGTGGGACCTCCCAAATCTGGAACTGTGTATCCTCCATCAGCAAGGAATACTCCCTAATATGATATTAGTGTAGAGGCAGAAAAACTTTGGGAGGAACCAGAGTCAGCAGGGGAGGCCCATCCTCCTCTGGGAACAGACATTACAATAATTGTATATATTCCATGATTTATCCTGTTATGTACGGTGGAGAAAACTCCATATGTGTTGGGTCCCCACTATGATAACAGTAACTTTTTCCACTGTGCCTGAGCTTACTCT
Organism: Sinocyclocheilus rhinocerous; assembly: GCF_001515625.1. NCBI lineage: Eukaryota > Metazoa > Chordata > Actinopteri > Cypriniformes > Cyprinidae > Sinocyclocheilus > Sinocyclocheilus rhinocerous. The sequence continues at coordinate 959,018 of NW_015623669.1, forward strand.
ACATCTATTGTTAAGTAATAGAAAGTCTAAGGCTTTAAATGCAATGAGTTTTCTTTCTTTTTTTGTAAAGATCAATAATATCAGAAAGGCAATCAGCACATCCTTATGTTGCACTGAGGTCAGACAGACTCGACCAAAACTTCAGAAATTAGTTACTATGTCTGATTTCAAGGCAGTTGATGTTGAAAGAAACTATACAGCATCTTAAAACATTAAGCTGCTCCCTTGACACACTCCTCACATTTTTTCCCCTTACAAAACTGTGTTTAACTGTTTAGAAGCAGATCTCCTGGAAGTGGTAAATGCCTCACTTCTTTCTGGGACTTTTCCAAAGTCCCTGAAAACTGCAGTTAAGTCCCTCCTAAAAAAGAGCAATCTAAATAACACAATATTGAGCAACTACAGACCAAACTCAAAGCTTCCTTTCATTGGCAAGATTATTAAAAAAGTTGTTTTCAGTCACCTGAACAAATACTTAAGCTTGAATGGATGCTTGGACAATTTTCAGTGTGGTTTCAGACCACATCATAGTACAGAGACATAAACATGATAAATGCCTAAATACAGATACTTGCAAAATATCAGTGCTTGTACGACTTGATCTCAGTGCTGCATTTGACACTGCCAATCACAACATACTTCTTGACAGGCTGGAAAACTCTGTAGGGCTTTCCTCAAATGGTTCAGGTCATACTTAGAAGGGAGGGGTTACTATGTGAACCTCGGTGACCATAAGTAGTCATCCATGACATGCAGAGTCCCACAAGGCTTAATTCTTGCACCACTTTTGCTGAACTTGTATATGGTCTCACTGACCCAAATAATGAGAAAGAACCAAATTACTTGCCACAGCTATGAAGTTGACACCCAGATCTACCTAGCCCTATCACTCAGTGACTACAGCCCCATTGATTCCCTTGTGCCAATGCATTGATGAAATTAACAGTTGGATGTGCCAAAACTTTCTTCAGTTAAACAAAGACAAACCTGAAGTCATTGTATTTGGAAAAAAGATGAACTCCTCGAGGTGAACGACTACCTTGACTCTAGGGTTCAACAAACAAACAAAAATCAAGTCAGGAATCTTGGTGTGATTCTGGGTCTTTAACTCCTGTGTAAGTCTTGGCTGAGAATTGTAGTAATGTCTAGCATGAGAGACCATGCTGCCCCTGTGTCTCTCAATATGATGATATTTCTAGATTTTGAAATCTTAGCGAGCATAACTGAACCTAACAGCATGAGTGGTTTATAAACGGAGGATTGAGGAAAGGGAGAATCTGACACAGGTTAAACATTAGCAACACTTATGGGTTAAGAATTGGAATTCTTTTGATTCTGGGCAGCACAATTAATAATAATAGAATAATAGAAAATAATAGAAACACTTGCCATTTGCATGAGTGGCTTTGAGTGTTGATGTTGTAAAGCTTACAACAGAAAAGCTGTAAAAAAAAAAAGCTGTAAGCCGTTTTTCTAGCTGTAAAAGAATTTGAATGGTTGTTTATCACTGATTGTTTTTTTGTTATTTATTAGACTCAATTGAAATTTTTACTTACATTTTTTTTTTACTCCTTTACAGTCTTGCTGGTTGTAATCTCACTGATTACTGGTATAAAATTGTGGTCTCAGCTCTCCAATCATCAGACTCACCCTTGAGAGAGCTGGACCTGAGTAACAATGACCTGCAAGATTCAGGAGTGAAGCTGCTCTCTGAAGGACTCAAGAGTCCAAACTGCAGACTGGAGATACTGAGGTGAGTGAGGGTAAAGTCTGTACTGAGTTTAATATTCAGGTTACTTTTATAAATTAATTTAATTAAAGGTAATTGAGTCATCAGCATCCCAACGTTTAGTGGATTAAGGCTCTTGCTAGTGTTATTTGTGTTCTTGTTAATAGTAATTCATTTTCATAATATGTAATCATGTTTGTAATTTGTGGGTAGAGTGGGTCACCCAACCAGTATTTTTTTTTTACTGCTGCAGTTGTGGTGGGAAATGTTTCTGCTCTTGACTGCTAAGTGGCGCTATAACCCTAGATTTTTACAAGTTATGGGGTGGACACAGTGCCTTCCCCAACCCCCAGCTGTGATTCTACCAATATGTGGATTAAACATATGGGTAATTGCCCAGGGTCACCACGTCCAGGGGGGCACCACTCAAATAATTTTTCTCCGGTAAGACAAGCGATGCATTCTCAAATGTCATGACCTATATATACCCTTTCATCAGAACGTAAGTTCCCTGAATGGTTTGTTGAATTTTTTTATTTTTTTTCCCTGCGTGAATCAGCGGACGTGCAATCTATCTCCAGTGTTGGGGGTAACTCATTACAAGTAATGCGAGTTACATAATCAGATTACTTTTTTCAAGTAACTAGTAAAGTAACGCATTACTTTTTTAATTTACAAGAAAATATCTGAGTTACTTTTTCAAAAAAGTAATGCCAGTTACTTTGTTTTCCCATTTATTGACTGACAAGTCTCCTGTCCCCATATTGGGAGAAATCGGAAGTGCAGAGGAATTGTGCGCGCTGTGTGAACATGATGCTACTGTAGTTCTAGACTAAATGTGAATGTGCATTAATTCATCCCACTCACAAAAAAACAGATTTAGTATTAAAGGGGTCCTATTATGCTCTTTTACAAAGTCTTGTTTTGGGGGTGTACTAGAACATGCTCTCATGCTTGGTGGTTCGAAAAACGCATTATTTTTCACATAATTTACATTATTACAATACCTTTCTCCCCAGCCTGGGACAAACGGCTCAATTAGTTCCGGCTTTGATGAAGGTCCGCCTTCCGAAAAACAAAATGTGTTGTGATTGGTTAGCTGTCCCAGTGCATTGTGATTGGCGAACAGCTTAGACTGTGTTTCAGTACTGCCACGCCCCTTACCAAATCAGCAAGTTAAGTCTGCTCAGGTATAGTTAACGATGGCGTCAATATTGCCATATCAATTTGAGCCGGATTCAGACCCCGAGAATATTGAACAAGAGGATCACGCAGAACCTTTGCACGCACGGATATTGCAAGACATATTAGAGTGGTAACGTTATTGTTGTTTTTTTGGCTAAATCCCGTTTTTAGATAGGATGTCAACAACCGTCTAAAAACAACTGCATTTACTATGTACAGATAAGTGCA
>NW_015623669.1:963018-963678 GCF_001515625.1 Sinocyclocheilus rhinocerous
CCACGTCTTTAAAATTCAAATACATTATTTTCTATGAGTGTAGTTAGGCACACCGGCGGCGCCGTTCGGCGTCTGTCCGCAGCGCCCAGCTACGTCGTGTTGTACTTGTAAGAATTGTTCTAGACCAGCTGTTCTCAATCCCAGTCCTCACGTACCCCTGCTCTGCATGTTTTGGACGTCTCTCTTTGTTAACACACCTGATTCAGATCATCTCGTTAGAAGTGAGCTCCGTGCATGAACTGTGTTCCGATTGACATGGTCCCTACACAGTGTCCATTGCTCCCTACTCCCTGAGCAGGGGAAATCCGTTGAAGTTTACTTCACTTCGGAATATTCATTTACAGATTTGCGCTGCGCCGCTGCCTGCAGCGTCTTCACACACAAACAAAACTTACTAGAGATGCGTGAAGTGGGACATAATATACCTCTGTAAATAAATACAATTTAAATTCACGTCTCGCACACTTAAATGCCCTTTGTATGGAACATATACGCTCCCTTCGAACTGGAATCATGCCGGAATATCCGGTAATGTCCACTTCGCAGTGCACTTACAGTCAAATATAACAAACACAAACAAAATGTACAGAGCGGGGGTACGCGAGGACTGGAAATGAGAACCGCTGTTCTAGACATGCCAAAAATTTGACGCTACAGCAC
>NW_015623669.1:963750-979701 GCF_001515625.1 Sinocyclocheilus rhinocerous
GATAAGCGCAAGTAAGTACCATTTTGATTAGCCGTCGTACCTACAATGACTGTGCACTCTGTAAACAATGAGTGACATATACGCGCGAGAGATCACTTCCGGCTCTTGCGTAAACTCGTAAACTATGCCAGAGCACGTACACATCTCACGCACCGGAAGCCGTGCGCGTGCTCAAAGCAGTTGGACATAGCATTACCATTAAAAACAAATCTAATGCACTGCGTCCTCAGTGGCTCTGATATCAGGAGAAGATTCTTATGTTCTTCTACATCACAAAACTACAAAACACCTGCATTGCTTACAAGACATTGTCGCTACAGCTGCTGGAGCGTGGAGAAAATGATGTACTTCGTACAACTGCTGAAGGTGAAAATATGCTAATACTGGACAGTACATCAGCGGTTGTGGGCGGGGCCTGAACAATATGACATCCTACTGCTCAGAAAATCAAAACGGCTTGATAATTGAGACTGTTTAGGATTTTGGGGGATTAAAAAAAAGGAGTGAATGGATTTTTATCATTGTAGTGTGGTTGTGTCCACATACTGCTAAGATACATTTATATGCAAACATCATGTAAAAGTGAATTTTGCATCCTATGCCTACTTTAAAATTGAAATATAATCTTAATTCAAGTGATGAAGGATTTCAAAAGTGTGACAGTAATCAGTGTTGAGTATTACTGTAAGGTATACCCTGCCTGGTTTACATGTTTGAAAATGATAAACAGTTAAAAAAAAATAGAAATTTAGAAAAGTAATCAAAAAGTAATCAAATGTAATCAGTTACATTACTTTAAAAAATTTGCTGCTGACCTTTGATGATCCAGTTCAATCATACTAATAAGCAAAAATGACTTTAGAGAAACTAACATTTGTGCTTTGTTTTTTTTTTATTGCTGAAGAGGGTTTCTTCTCCTGCGTTCTACTGTACAGACGTGAATTTACTTTTGCTTCAGCCTGAGGTTTATTCATTACACTTTTTGGTGTGAAAGGGCTTTTATATTTGCTATAAATAGAACGTCTTATATTAAAAACAATAACAATAAAAACTGTTCATATTTAAAAAGTAACGCGAAAGTAACGCAAAAGTAATATAACGCGTTACTTTCCATAAAAAGTAACTAAGTAACGTAATTAGTTACTTTTTTAGGGAGTAACGCAATATTGTAATGCATTACTTTTAAGTAACTTTCCCCAACACTGTCTATATCTCCGGATTCACACATACTGTGTGAGATCGTGCGTTTTCGTTTAAATGCCCATATTACTCAAACAGATCCTAGGAGATCAGCCGAAATGAAACTACCTATTTTCCTGTTTGACACTGTAAAGCTGCTTTGACACAATCTGTATTGTATAAAGCTCTATATAAATAAAGGTGACTCACTCACTCATTGATGTGTGAATCCACTAAATTTCAGCAGTTGGCAATCAAGAAAGGGGCATAGTGTAAACAAGTGAGTTTGTAAGATTTTCAGTTCAAATCCTCACAAAACTATGTAGCTATATACAGTGCTTACATTTTTTTTTAGACCACCTGTCAAAAACTTGTTTAAAACTAAAGATTTTATTGTACTTAATGAGACAAAATACTGAAACAACTAAGTAGTCTTTATTCATACACAACCAAAAAACGTATAAGTATATTATTGTAAGTATATTATATTATGTGTATTTTATTTTTATTTTGTATGTCCTCCGTTGGCCTTGACTTGCATTCTTGCTGGCATTTTTTCTATGTACTTTTCCACAGTCTCTGTTGTTATTGACTTGCAAAGAGTTTCTAGTTGTTCCCAAAGACTTACTTTTGAACTTTTGTGCGATCTATCTTTGAATCTATTAAATCCCAACAATAATTATATTTTAGCATTAGAAACACTAATGTGACTAAAGAGCTTACACATACTGGTGTGGAATAACCATTAGAGAAACAAAAAATTATTTTGGTAATCACCAATACTGTTAATTTAGGGCAGCTGTGGCAAAAACCTTGCATTGGGTGATGGTCTAATCAATTTGATAAGCACTGTATATGTTATTACAAACTAGATCATGCACTCATTGTCGCATTTCGGAAAACACCCTTTTTACACGTTTCTTTTAAGGGAGTAAAATAACATTTAAAATGTGTTTTGTATAATAAACATAAGCTAAAGAAAAAAGAGCTGAGGACAACAATGACTCTAAAAAAATTATACACACTTTCTTTGTTGGCCATAGAGTCCGAAGTGATTAATTGGATTATTATTATACCTGTAACAGTTGACTTCACTAGTTATAAAATGTTTAAATTTGCTGCATACTTGTTCAGATGTATATCTCATCTCATGATGCCATAATATCACAAAGCTGCGGTAAATAATGTCAAATTAACGTCTAATGAACTCCGAGATTAGCCTCTGGATGAGTTCAGTGAATCAGGCCAACACATGATGGCAATATCATCAGCAAGAAGTAGCCAACATCACCTGATCAGAGTTTCTCTTGCATTTGTTGCTTTATGGAATGTGCTTCAAAAACACAGTTAAAGCAGCAAGAGAAAAACTAATGTTTAAGAAATCAAGGGGCAAGATCCCAGCCAAAGCAAATACTGATCTTTATCATGGTGAAATCACACGTTCCTACACTCTAAAAAATGCTGGGTTGTTTCAACCCAATGTTGGGTCAAATATGGACTAACCCAACTGTTGGGTTAAATTTTGGTTACTTTTTTAAATTAACTTTTTAAAGGCAGAGTGAGGGATTTCTGGTAGCCAATGTTTATATTTGAAATCACCAAAACAAACACGCCCCTACCCCAAACCTGTTTGACACTGTAAAGCTGCTTTGACACAATCTGTATTGTATAAAGCTCTATATAAATAAAGGTGACTCACTCACTCATTGATGTGTGAATCCACTAAATTTCAGCAGTTGGCAATCAAGAAAGGGGCATAGTGTAAACAAGTGAGTTTGTAAGATTTTCAGTTCAAATCCTCACAAAACTATGTAGCTATATACAGTGCTTACATTTTTTTTTAGACCACCTGTCAAAAACTTGTTTAAAACTAAAGATTTTATTGTACTTAATGAGACAAAATACTGAAACAACTAAGTAGTCTTTATTCATACACAACCAAAAAACGTATAAGTATATTATTGTAAGTATATTATATTATGTGTATTTTATTTTTATTTTGTATGTCCTCCGTTGGCCTTGACTTGCATTCTTGCTGGCATTTTTTCTATGTACTTTTCCACAGTCTCTGTTGTTATTGACTTGCAAAGAGTTTCTAGTTGTTCCCAAAGACTTACTTTTGAACTTTTGTGCGATCTATCTTTGAATCTATTAAATCCCAACAATAATTATATTTTAGCATTAGAAACACTAATGTGACTAAAGAGCTTACACATACTGGTGTGGAATAACCATTAGAGAAACAAAAAATTATTTTGGTAATCACCAATACTGTTAATTTAGGGCAGCTGTGGCAAAAACCTTGCATTGGGTGATGGTCTAATCAATTTGATAAGCACTGTATATGTTATTACAAACTAGATCATGCACTCATTGTCGCATTTCGGAAAACACCCTTTTTACACGTTTCTTTTAAGGGAGTAAAATAACATTTAAAATGTGTTTTGTATAATAAACATAAGCTAAAGAAAAAAGAGCTGAGGACAACAATGACTCTAAAAAAATTATACACACTTTCTTTGTTGGCCATAGAGTCCGAAGTGATTAATTGGATTATTATTATACCTGTAACAGTTGACTTCACTAGTTATAAAATGTTTAAATTTGCTGCATACTTGTTCAGATGTATATCTCATCTCATGATGCCATAATATCACAAAGCTGCGGTAAATAATGTCAAATTAACGTCTAATGAACTCCGAGATTAGCCTCTGGATGAGTTCAGTGAATCAGGCCAACACATGATGGCAATATCATCAGCAAGAAGTAGCCAACATCACCTGATCAGAGTTTCTCTTGCATTTGTTGCTTTATGGAATGTGCTTCAAAAACACAGTTAAAGCAGCAAGAGAAAAACTAATGTTTAAGAAATCAAGGGGCAAGATCCCAGCCAAAGCAAATACTGATCTTTATCATGGTGAAATCACACGTTCCTACACTCTAAAAAATGCTGGGTTGTTTCAACCCAATGTTGGGTCAAATATGGACTAACCCAACTGTTGGGTTAAATTTTGGTTACTTTTTTAAATTAACTTTTTAAAGGCAGAGTGAGGGATTTCTGGTAGCCAATGTTTATATTTGAAATCACCAAAACAAACACGCCCCTACCCCAAAAGGGTCTTGCCCCTATTTTGATAACTCCGCCCCACATATACGTACGCAATCCAGGCAACGATTAGTTCTGTGAAACAAAGCAAAACCAATGTTACACCGTGTCTACGGACGCGAGCGGCGCTTGCCTTATCGTTCCGCAGACGTTTTCCTCTTTTGTTTTTTATCCGCCATCTCTATCTTTCTGTCACTGGCTCGGCTAATGTCCGTCCCATGCACTGAACGCGCTCTCCTCCACATCACGAGTAGACACGCCCCTTATTGCTGATTGGCTACAAGTTTGTTTTGCGATTCGGCCCGAATCAGTTTTTAAAGTGTTTTTGAAAAATCACTCACTCTGCCTTTAACCCAACAGTTGGGTTAGTCCATATTTGACCCAACATTGGGTTGAAACAACCCAGCATTTTTTAGAGTGTATTTTCAATAAAACAGTAACATCTAAACCTCTGTTAATTCTCAACAAGAACTTTTCTATGAAATGTCAAACTGGTTAGTAATAAGTGAAGATGCTGAGATCTTGAGAGATCTGTTTAATGTTCTGTTGCAGCCAGACATTTGATATGGTGACCAGGAGGGGACATGTTCGGTTTACTTAGTTTTGTTGTGGCCACAACATATTAACTCGTGGGAATGTGATAATATGTCATGGCCACAAGATCATTTTGTCGTGGTAACGACCAGGGCCGGATTAACGCAGGCCTACCAGGCACGTGCCCAGGACACTAGACCAGAGGTAGGCCCAGCTGAAAAACCGCTCCTCTGGATCGCGATTTCCAGGGACTCTGAGGGTATTAATATTTTTTAATTTATTAACATTATTATTATTTTAATTCTAAATTTATTTATTTTTTATTTTTTTTTTAATTCTAAATATTTGTCACCTAGACAGCATTCGAATGAAGTAGGCCTATGTTGTTCTGAATAAATGTTAAAAGAATGTGTAACAACATCAAATAATAAAGGCCTTCAAGAAAATATTTTATCCATCCCAACCCACAGTCTCTTAAATCCATTTACTAAGCATTTATTTATTTATTTACTAATATAATAATTATTTTATTTTATTATATAACTGGTTAGGCCTGTGTATTTATTTATTGTTATTTTTATGCCCTTTAAATTCATGTATCTCTTTACCTAATTAACGTTCTGTATAATTATGTTTGTATTATTAATACGCCGTCATATATTTAGCAGCTGTTATTGCCTGACAATTATGCCAATAAAGTTTTGACTTTGGGATTCATTTTGCAATGAAACACTATAGTGTTTATAATTACAGTCTATCAATTAGCCGAAATAGAATGAAATATTATATGTTAAATTTAACCTTTTGCCAACTACAGGGCACTGAAAATACTATATCTTGTGCGTTTTGCCCTTACTCATCCAAACTTGTCAAGAAGGCTACTTCGAGTTCGAGTTAATGCGAGTTCCTTAGCAAGTAATTGTGAATTACAGTTGTTTTATATATGAGATGAGGACATGACTGCAGCCGGTATTTGTGTAGCTATTGGCTATTCTTTTAACATAGCCTGTTAATAATAACAAATTATTCGAACTTCATTTGAATGCTGTCAAGGGCACAAGGTAGCTTATCTATACATTTGTAAATGAAAACAGATATTAATTTATCGTAACATAGGCTACTGGCTACAGAAATGCATGTCATAAGGTCAAAACTTTATTGGTATGATCAGGCATTTACAGTATGTACAAAACATATTAAGTCATATTCAGAATGTTAATTAGGTAAAGAGATCTAAATGAAGGGAAAATAAAGCAAATACATAATGAATAAAAAATATGAAAATTAATCATTATAATAATATACAAATATTAAAGAGAAAAAAAGAAATGATCAGTTAAAGGATTTACATGACTGTGGGATGGATAAACATGTTTTTTATAGACCTATTATTATATGTTCTTACATATTCTTTTAACATTTATTCATAAACTTTATTCGAATTATGTCTAGGCAACATTGCGTGCAATGTAATATGTCGAGGTAACAGCATAATTTTTTGCTGCTAGTCATTTGACTAGTTCTTTTACTTTTAAACATGGTTCCATCTGCACCATCTTGTGGTGATTTCACAAATTATTATCGCCATAATTATTGTAATTTTACATACATTTCTATGTAATTTAAGAAAGCAGAAAAATACTCTATAAATAATAGTTTTTTCTGTATAAAAAAATGAGAATTACTGTATTGTGTTGTTAATGGCAAAATACTTAAAACAACAGCCGAGTTGTTAATTTTACAGATATCGTTAGTAATTAACAGTATCAAGAGTTTTGAGTACAATTTAAATGTGGAGGAAAACGAACTGACTGAAAAATTATAACGACTATTTTAAACAGCTATGCATCTTTCATTGACAAGTGTTTAACGCTGACTGTTTCAGCTCCATACTTCAGCCACAATGGTTTACACTTCTGTGTCAAACCTAAGCTTTGTCAGGCCTTGAAAAAAAAAAAAGTCCTGAATGTTGATTCAGTGATGTCTGTATAAACCCTGAATTTAACAGATGATGCTAAAGGTTTTTCTAGGATCAGCATTTACAATTCAATTGTACCAGTTTAAAATCTAATGACTTAATCTGTAGATTATCAGGCTGTATGGTGACAGAGGAAGGCTGCCGTTATCTGGCTTCAGCTCTGAGTTCAAATCCCTCACACCTGAGAGAGCTGGATCTGAGCTACAATTACCCAGGAGATTCAGGAGTGAAGCTGCTCTCTGAGAGACTTAAGGACCCCAACTGTAGACTGGAGATACTCAAGTACGTTGAAGTACTCTCATTCTGTTTGGTATTGTCATTACCGTTGTTCTTCCTCTTCCTCCTTTTGATAACTCAGACAGCTTTCATCAGATCATCATATTTGTCATGGCATCTTCAGAACATGGATACCACTGGTTTTCAAAATCTTTTAGATATAACATTGTTTCTTTGTAAGGCATCATTGAATTTCTCTAATAGGTAGAATTTAGGTCAGTATATATCTCATGCTGGGCACTCACTTCACGATTTTATCCCTAAATTTCAATCGCCAACAGTTTTGTGGGAATCACCGACAAATGCCTGAAATCGGAGGCAAATCAGTGCTTGTTCACGTATGTGACAATCGCATAGTGTGTGTTATCAAAGACGCAATCTGAGAGAAGCACCGATGCATCACAGATACCAGTGAGATATTGAGAAATTAGTTCTGCAGTGTGAAATGTGTTTTGACTGATAATTACATCGGCAATAACCTACAGCCAATGAGAGAAAACAATACAGGGCAGCGATTCTTCCTATTAAAAAGTTACAAATGTAATGTGTGACTCCCTGTCACCGTTCCATCATGTAGTGTGTACACAACAACAACTAGATGGTTCCCCAGACAGTCATGCAGTGTGAGAAGAGCAGCAATCTGATGACTTTGAAAGTCGTGCAGTGTGTGCCCGGCATCAGCAACAATTTGGCATATTGATACAAACTACGGTGGTATTAGGGTGCATGGACAGTTTGGAGCAGAGCTACCTGGTCCCGAAATTAGACTTTTGATGACAGACCTAAATTCATGAACCCGGTCTTTTTATTCCTTGGGTTATGTGGAATACAATAATACCAACTTTTACATGGTCAGTCATTTTGATTGTCTGCTAATTAGCATATTTCATCTAACCTACGTATTTTTAAAACTTTTCCTAGACCTTTTATTCGATCTTCATGAAATTAGACTAGATAGACTAGATATATGATGGTATTTGGTTGTATGTTGCGGTAATATGCATGGTATTGTTATCATGGATATAAAAAAAAAATTGGTAGAAAACATACAGTATTGAACATTTTATTTGTGTGTAACGAATCAGCTCATGGGAAATATGAATAATTAATCATAACAAGTATGTGTATTTTGTATACCATTTACAACTGCTTTTATCACTTAATTAGAAGCACCACAATTATTAAATTGTGTCGTCTGTTATAGGGACTATTGAACTGACATTTAGAAGTTTATTTTAAAATGCAAAGTATTTTGAAATTCAAAATAAAGCTCAGTAAACAGTTGCATTTTTATAACACTACAAGTGTGTCAAATCAGGTAATTAAATGTTCTAGACAGCTGTATCTTGGCAACACTTTACCATTTTAAAATGAAACTTAATATGTGACCTCAGGTCTCCCTAATGGTAGCATAGGTGTTTGCAGTTCATCTCTCATGCTTGTTTGAACACATGTTTTTGACAGATGGGCTTGCTTATACTGTACTGTAGGTGCTTAACAGTTCAATTACCTTTATTTTTTCCACATAATAATATAAGATAAATAATTAAAAGGTATATTCTGAGATATATGTAATTTTGTCATGACAAAATATAATGTTTATTTTGTAGATTAATACATAAAAAGTTATGAATGTTAACAGGATTAATTAAAATACCTATTATAAATATAAAAAACTGGCTTGCTAACTAATGTGGTTTACTAATGTGAACTCGTAGAACCATATTGTAAGGCATTACCAAAAATCCTATAGATTTTGTATTTTTCAGTGATGTTAAGAAAAAACACCCATTCTTAGGTAGAATGAGATCCAGTGGAATGTGTGGGTCATAAGAGTAATAACAAATGTCCTCTTTCTCTGACACTTTTTTTTAAGAAATCAAATGTTTACTATCCCTGATATGTACATATATTTGTCTTGTTTAGTTTGGATCATGGAGGACATTTGAGGATCATACCAAGACTGGCAAAATGTAAGACTAAATCATTCTTTACACAATCTAATATGCTGTACATTTAACTTAATACAACTATCCTTAATACAATTCTAATCTCTCATCAAACCTGCCCTTCAGATGTATGCAACTTTACACTGGATCCAAACACAGCACACAATCGTCTCTCTCTGACTGAGGGAAACAAAAAGGTAACAGATGTGAAAAAGGGACAGTCATATCCTGATCATCCAGAGAGATTTGAGAACTACGAGCAGGTTTTGTGTAGAGAGAGTCTGACTGGACGCTGTTACTGGGAGGCTGAATGGAGCGGGTGGACGTATATTGCAGTAACATATAAAGGAATCAGCAGGAAAGGAGGGGGTGAATGCAGATTTGGACGCAATGAAAAGTCATGGAGTCTTTTTTGTACTCTCGATAGATTCAGTGCTTGGCACAATAATAACAGCACAGATGTATCTGTCCCTTCACGCCTGTCTCAGAGAGTAGGAGTGTATCTGGACTGGCCGGCTGGCACGCTGTCCTTCTACAGTGTCTCTGGCACACACACACTCACACACTTACACACATTCAAGACCACATTTACTGAACCGGTCTATGCTGGATTTGCAGTTTTTGACTCCTCTATATCCCTATTTCATATTTAAAAGCCTTCAGGAGCATTATGACTAATCCAAAACTTTCTCTGCTGAGAAAGAAGCATAATAATTCCCTCTAGCAGTCACAGAGTATGTTTGCTCTAATAGACTGTTTTCTTGAAACAGTGATGGATCCAGGGCCGGATTTACGCATAGGCATTCTAGGCACGTGCCTATGCCCGCTCGTCCAGGGGGGGGGCCCCAAACACAATGAAGAGATATAATATTTTGTTATACTATGGGCTATCTACAACAATAAAAGAACCAAAACCTCAGAAGACATTGAGCAAATAAATAAAACAAACAATAGGGTAAAATATGACAAACTCTTTCCATGTCTTCAACCTTTTTTATGTACGGAAATCGCGCTTTCTCCGGTTCTCTCTCACAGACGCGCGCACACGCTGACAGAAACTTTTCGTCAATGCCGCCCCGCGAATTTATCAATAAAATAGTTTCGCAGCTAAAAGCTACATGACATTTCTCAGTAGGGAGGTTCTTGAAGCAGTTTAACTTAAAGATTCGCTATTAATATACGCTGCTGCTAAACACTGCTGAGAGACGCACAGACGCTCTCTCTCTCTCTCTCTCTCTCTCTAATAACTGCATTAGACTGCATTAATAACTGCATTAATAACTGCATTAGCCTGCATATCATTGGCTCAAGCCTCTGTTATTAGCTCTAAAATGACATTTTGGAATTTGGTTTGGGATGAGGTGCTTAAAAAATAGTTCAACACATTTCAGGATGGAAACATGTAAAATATCTTGAAACAAATCATCTGAACAATGTCTTGATGTGAGGTTGTGACTCCTGGCCGTTAAAATTATTACATTCATTATAATAGAGATTACTGTAACTATATAGAGTTACATTCGATTTTTATTGACTGAACGCAAGCGCTTATTGCGATAGTAAACACTGTAACGTTTCTGTAACTGATTAAGAAATATTTTTGTTTGCTTGGGTGGTAATATTAGGCCTATTATATTAATAGGGAAGGGGGGCCCAAAAATTTGTTTTGCCTATGTCACGAAAAGAGGTAAATCCGGCCCTGGATGGATCTTACACACAAATGAATATTCTCATTGTAACGAAACAATCTTGACACAAATGTTCAGTAACACTTTATTTTAAGGACCAATTCTCACTGTTAATGATTTGCTTATTAGCATGCATATTATTAGCATAATGGCTGTTTATTAGTACTTAAAAAGCACATATTAATGCCCTATTCTAAATGATCATATTCTAGATCCTTTTAATCCTGCCCCATACCTAAATTTAACAACTACCTTGCTAACTATTATTAACCCTTTAACTGATATCTCTACCGTACGGTTGAGCTTAATTTGATAGGGAATAAATCTATCAAAAGGAAGAGAAAAGTAGGGATGAAACCATAATGTTGTTGTGAATAGCGTAGCGATAGGGTAGAGGGTAAAGAACAGAAATATAGCAAAATATATGAGAAATGCAAAAATGTTTATTTACCATAATTATCAAAAATCATGCGTGACCGGTCGGTTGATATGTCTGTAAAGGACATCATATATATTGCCATACGTTTATATATATTATAGAGACGCTTAAATATAATTTTTTTTTTTTATCTTTGTGGACCCTGAAGGTTATGAAATGTATCCAAGATACTAATAAAGTTAAAGGAATGTTTATTGTTGGAATATAACTAATAGAAATCTGAACTTAAATCAAGATTTACCATGGACTGACAGCTCAACCATACGGTAGAGTTTTATATAAAACATCAATTTAAAAAAAAGTGCTTGGGGCTATTTATTAGATGTCTACTTATAAGAATTTTAAGTTAAATAATTTTTTCATTAGCTCCTTTTAGGGGTGAAAGTTAAAGGGATAAGCAGCGATTCAGCAAATTTAGAGTTTGAGGCAAAAGTCGTAGTTAATAGTTTATTTAGAGTTAGAATTGGTCCACAAACTAAATTGTGAACAAATTTTCAAATGACTACTAATAGGCACCACTCATGAGAAAAGACCACAGTCTTTCTTGATCTTAGCTACTAGTTCATGTATCACTTGAGCCAGATTGCTGACTGCTGTCTTGGAAAAGTCTAGAATGTAAGAACAACATTAAGTCCTGATTACTTTACCTGCTCATCCCTCTGAGACCAAAAATTTGATCAAGAAGTATTCAAGATCAAGTAGTGTAGTTTTAATCTGGAGGTAAACTGAACAGCAAGAAACCCCCTTGATTTTTTTATTTTAAATGTTTGAGCACTTGAGTTGTTTATTGATTGTCCTTTTGTTTTGACTTTATAACATGTAAAATAAGCACGGCAAACAAACAAAGCCATTCAGTTTCTGTTCTCATTTTATGGCAATGATCCATACAGTAATGTTTCAAATTTATTGATTAACAAATATAATAAATGTGACAAACTGTTGTTTTCTGTTCTCATTATTGATTGTACTGTGTTTAGGGACAAAGTACATTAACATATTCTTTTATTTTGTGTAATTTGACACCTTTATCTTATTTTTATTATTCTCAGGTTAGGTAAGTTGACCTAATTTATTGGACAGAAGACTTCTCCGGGGTCTGTTCTGGGTTAGTGTTATAAATGGGTATTTAAAAGATAAATTAGTGACCTGCCCAAACTGGGAATGCTCCTTTAAAAAAGGCCTGTTATAATGTGTTCTCCTCTGCATTTGATGAGTTCCTCTCCTCTTGCTCCTTCAGAGCTTCTCAAGGTCTTCATAACATTCTACAAGGAACTGAACTTTTAGATTTTTAACCTTTCCTCAATTTTCTATTATTTAGATTTTCATGAGGTCATCCTCATTAACTAACTTCTCAAATTGTGATCACAATAAAATTAACCTTCAGGCAATTTATCTTGTTCCACTGCCAGAAATATTGGCTAACAATTACAAAACAAAACCCCAAAGTTTCCCAGCCAACACCATTATTTGTACCATGCATTTACTAAAAGGTTAAAGATAAACACAATTACCTATAAATGTGTTTTAAAATAATACTAAAATGATCTTTTGCACCTAGTAGTCAAGTACACCGACTTCATGCAACTTATCATTACATTTGTACTGCATGCTCATCACACCTGCATTTAACATTCCTATGGAAGCTTGTTTCAGCCACAGAAGAAAAAAAAAAGTGATATAAAAGATATAAAACTTTATATCTTACAATTCTGACTTTTTTTGCCCAATTCAAAATCTCAAAATCTGGACTTTGTTCTTCGCAATTATGGGAAAAATTCACAATTGCGAGATACAAACTCAGAATTCTGTTTTTTTTTTTTCTTGCAAATCTGACTTTTTTTCCTCGCAATTGCAAGTTATATCTCACAATTATTTTTTTTTCTCAGAATTACAAGAAAAATAAAATCAGAATTGTGAGATAAAAAGTTTAAATTACTGTTTTGATATTTTTATTCCGTGACGGAAATGAGCATCCATGCATTCCTGTCCTTACTGATGCAGAAATAAAATGGATTAACAAAAATTCACATTGACTTTAAAATACCCACATCAAAATTCTCAGGCTTGTTCTCACACAAAGACATCAGATGTTTTTATGTTATAATCATTTTCCTAACATATTTCTGTTGATATTGCAAAGCAAGTGTGATACATTTGCTTATTACAACCCTCACAATCATTTTACTACGAAAAGATAACTAAACTCTTATTTCCAAGATGCTCTCTCTCTCTCTCTCTGCTCAAGCTTGACAGTAGGTTACTGTGGATGTGTTGATGTCAGGCCTACAGGTCGATGTTAGTTGCCCGGCGCAGACAGAGCACAGCTTCAGTCGGTATGTCTTGGGCTCTAATTTCATTGGCCTCCAGACGCAGTACACGTAGATTAGAGTAATTGTTTGTATCCACAACTCTGCAGAAACTGCTCACTGAAAATTCTGGAAAATGTAGGGAAAACGTTAAGTTACTGTCTTATCCAAGCAGGCTCAAGCAGAGCCTATGTACATTAGAATAACTATGCCTAATCTTACAAAAAATGTCAAATTGGCAACATTGAGCAGTACATCAATGGGAACGCAATATGCTTTCATGGAATGCGTGAAACAAATTATTCTTTTTGAAGACCATTTGTGATATTTTTCAAACCTTGTTTGTAGGTGTTTCTTTAACTAGGGACATTCTTTACATTTTTTCAACTAGGGTCCTGCAGTGTTTTAGAACTGAAAAACTTTTGGTCACTTTACATTGCGTCTTCAACTACTATCTACTAATTGTTTAGTATAATGTACGTATTGTATTCATGATGTATTGCAAAACAGTTTTGCTGTTTGTTTTAGGGTCAACACTATAATTATATTACATGTAATAATTGCATGCAGGTATTTTTGTAACTATAAGTACAAAAAAAAATTATGTACACAATATGTGCATTGTATCAAATAATTAATTTAAATGTTGTTAAGTGAAGACACTTAATATAAAACCTTTAACACTCTCACTAGTTTGTCTAATTTGTCTATGATCTATATCTATAATTCTGTCTATATCTGTCCTCGTATCTATAATTATCTTTCAGTGGAGATATACATCACAGGAGAAAGATTAAAATTCTGGGCCAAGAGTAAAACAATAATATCCATACATAAAATGCATTTTAATATTAGCAAAAACAAATGATAAATGTGTTACTTTAATAAACATCAACCTGGTGACATAAAGATGTCCAGAGTTGAAGAAACACCCTTGTATGCAGATATATATATTTTTTATTTAATGGAGACGTTTACATGTACTATTTCACTATTTCTCCTTTTTATATGGAAATAATTATATCAACTCTACATACAACTCTGTTTACATACAATATTTGTTGTTGAGAGCAATGTATATTTGTAATAAGTGGCTGTTTTGAAGCATGCCATTAGGACAGGCATATTTTTTAGGAGAAGATTTGCATATAAGCCTTTGACATGCCTTGTGGGCGTATGTGTACTGTGTGTGTGTGTTTTTTTTCTGTACCTTTGATCTTGTTGGCCTGGAGATACAGATTCTCCAGACTGGTGCTGATAGTGGGAATCCTTTCCAACTTGTTGAAAGACAAATCGAGCTCCACAAGTGTGCTGACATTGAAAGCGCTGGCTGGAATTCCCCCATTGGTGAGCTGGTTGTGGGACAGCCGTACGAAGCGCAGCTCAGGCCGCTGGCTCAGAAAATCAGCAGGAATGCTGGATATGCGATTGTTCTCGAGGTAGAGTTGGCTCAGCTTTGGCGGCAGGCTTTCTGGAATCTTCTTCAGTCGGTTCCCTCGTAAGTCTAACAGGGTCAAGGACAGCAGACCCTCAAGTGCATGGCCGAGGTCTTCAATGCTGTTCACTTGGAGATGCAGGGCCGTCAGGTTGCTCATTCCACGGAAAGATTCGACCGGGACCTTGGAGATATTGTTGTGATTCATGTGTAGATCTCGTAGGGAACGTGGTAAACCCTGTGGAACTCGGCTCAGGTTGTTGTTGTGTAAAAAGAGGCGCTCAAGGTTTGGTAGTTTGGTGAATACTTTGTCACCAATCTTGTCAGAGCTCAGTTTATTTGTGTGGAGGCTGATCCAAGCTAAATTTGGAGCATTATCAAAGACACCATTTGTGATGCCCGTGATCTGGTTGTTTTGTAAGTATACATACTTGATATGGGATGGGACAAACGGCACGTGCTGCAGCTTGCGGTTGTTGCAGTACATCGCGCTGGGGTAGGAAGGAGGACAGTCGCACTCCAAAGGACAGTCCAGCACAGGAGGCTCATCCTCATCCTCTGCTCTTAGAGAGGCATGGTTGTTATTGTGACTGCGGCCATAACCGTGACTGTAGGCTCGGTTGCGCAGATAACTTAGCCAGGTCAAAGAGTTGGTTGGTTGTGTCATGGAAAAACTGACAAGCTTTGTCAATATCAGCAGTAAAATCCAGCCTTTCATTGTGACTGAGTCTCCTGTCAGGACACAAATATATATGCAAATATCATTTTTGAAACTTCATAAATGTTTATGTTTGTATAATTAAATTAGTAATTTCTAATTAGATATTATTCATAATAAATTCATATTTTTTCAGTGCAAATTCTTTGAATTATTATTATTAAATTATCAAATAACTTTATTATTCTTTTACATTTATTATTTTAATTATAAATTATCCATAATAATAATATTTTATTATAATTTTTCATAAAACTTTTTTTTACAAATTATTTAAATTATTATTAAATTATTGAATAATGTTATTATTATTATTATTATTATTATTCTGTTTTATATTTTT
>NW_015623669.1:980177-999672 GCF_001515625.1 Sinocyclocheilus rhinocerous
ATATGGCTAGGAACTATACTCTCATTCCGGCGTAATAATCAAGGAACTTTGCTGCCGTACAATGATATTACGCAACGCCTAAAAATAGGCTTATTGGAAGTTACCTAGCTGGGGACTATTTTCAGGCGCTGCGTAATATCATTGTGCCTGCTGCACCCATGGTACAGCAGCAAAGTTCCTTGATTATTACGCCGGAATGAGAGTATAGTTCCTAGCCATATCGGCCTAGAAAATTGCAACTTTTAATTTTTCGTCGTCTTAGTACACAATGTAACAACAGAAGAGTCAAGTTTTAAATAGGAAAAATTCTCTTTGGTAATTTTTGAGCGACATACTAACGGTCTAATCAGATTCAATGATCTATGCTAAGCTACAGTTAAAAGTGCTACCGCCAGACCCGGAGATCGGCTGAATGGATTCGAAAACAGTAAAACTCAACTGTTTAACTCTAGGGGAGTTGGAAAATGAGCCTATTTTCAAAAATAGTGGAGTGTTCCTTTAAATTTGTAATTTTTCTTTAGAAATTACCCGTAATAAAGGAATAATGTTTAATTACAAATTCTTTAAATCATTATCAAATTATCAAATAACATTATTATTATCCTGTTTTACATATTTGTTATTTTAAAAAATTTAATTCGTTTTTTTTTTTTTAAGTAATTATTCACAATTAATTAATAATTTATCATTACAAATCCTTTAAATTATTACCAAATAATCAAATAACATTACTATCATTCTGATTATTATTCATAATAAATTCAATCTTTTGATAAATAATTTTATTGCAAATTATTTAAAGTATTATGATTATTATTATTACTAGGCCTATTATTGGTGGTGATAAAATATGATAATTAGTTGAGAATGAACTAAAGAGTATCTTGTGCATCAGTAGAAGAAAGAACATTTAACTGTTTGTATGTCAGTGTCACGCATTTACTTATTTGATTAGTGACCCTGAAAATTATTTTTAAATTTCATGTCGTAATTTTTATTTAATCTACATTTTCCAGATGTACGTAAACATAGTACATACTTATAATAACAAGTACATGCATATAAAATCCCAGATTTCCAAAGTGGTTTCAGACCCCACTGTATACAGCCAGTATAGTCACACAAGATTTCTTTCTGTTTTATATGAGCAGCTTCTAAGAACATTATTACATTCTACAAGCATTAAGGCACAGACATGCATGCTGTAGATCTTACATCCTCTTGACAATGGTTTCCGTATATATACTATCATTATTACAACAGATCATCATCATTATTTACATGTGGTATGTTTTATATCTCTCAAAGCAGAGTTGTGGTTGAAACAGACATCATAAAAATTCTCTCAGGTCTGGGCAAGTATGCTACGTGTGATATACAGTAAGTGTTTTTTTTCCTTTGTAAGAAAACAGAAGGTTTTTGGGAAGAAAAGTGGGTTTTGCCTGAGGGAAGCTTTGGTACTGTTTACAGAGGTGAAGATTGATAAATCCAGCTCTCAGTGCTGGTGACAGCTTCACACTGGTATACAGTAATACATCTGCTTACATTCTTGTTTGGACATGTATTGCGTTATTAATTTGGTTTGATGAGAATGTTATTTTCATGGATTAAACATGTTTATTAATGTGTCTTTTTGCCTAATTTGTTAGATAAATGATTTATGTATTTCTTCAAAACCCATGAATAATTTAAACACAGTTAAATTCAAATCAAATTAATTCAAAATAATTCATTTTTCATGTATTACATTATATAACATTGATTGTAACATGATAAATATGTTGTCAAGTTGTCATATATGCCCATATATCTTCATCTTCTCTCTTTTTTATTTAATTTATTTATTTATTAAAAATTAAGTTTCAGTTTTTGGCTGAAGACATAAACGTCTTTAAAATGCCAATAATGATGTAACATTATTCCCTTAAGTAACTACATTTCAGAGCAGATTTACTTAATTAAAATGAGAGAAAGTTTAGAGGGGGAAAAATAATAATTGTAAATCATTGTAAACATTGTAAATCATTTTAAATTATTGGAGTATGTTTTGCAATAAAATAATAATTCAGTCATTCTACTATATAAACTGCATAGACAAAAATGCACTCCTTCAGTTTAATAAAAAACTGTTCATAATGCATTTTGTTTCATGCAATATATCTGCTAAAATGAAAAAGATTAAACGCATACCTGTTGCTGTAGCCTCTGTGCTTTTTGGTTTTCGCTTTGGGGAATGAGAAAAAAATAAGGTACAGAAACCAGATGGAGAGAGTGGAAAAAAATATCATGCTGCATGCAAACGTCATGATGGAAAGAGATCAATATCCTAGTACATCATAAATGTTTGTATTACATTCATATTCCTCTAATTGTGAAATACATTTGTACAGATGCAGAAAAAAGAACATTAACTGTACCTTATATAATGTGCCCCGTGCAGCCGTTTTTACAGTATACAGTAAATCACATTCCAATAAACAAATACAGTTGCACAGCCCAGAGCCTTCAGTGTAAAGCCAGTACAGTGAAGCTTTGTCTACTGCCTCACTAACTTGTTATGTTGTGTTTTGTGCCTTGAGGCTTTGTAAATATGAGTGCCATGTGTGAGAAGGCAAAACATCTGCGTTTTAACAGCCTTACTTCATAGATTCTGTCAGGACGGGATCCCTGCCTTATCATTATCCCTCTACAGGATGAGCCTTTGTGCATGTGTGCATGCATTTCTGGGGCATTTGGCTTAGTATGATTGATGGGGCATGTTTTACTTTTTGTTGGAATTATAGTGGTTCTACATACTGGAAAAGGGGTTTCTTAACGTTAAACTCAACTGTGAACTCTACTTAAATAGCTTGTGCAGTTAAATCATCTCAGATTTCAGTAAAACCGTTTACATGACTTTGTGTGTGTGTGTGTGTGTGTGTGTGTGTGTGTGTACAGGTTTATATATCCTGGTGGGGACTTAAACCTGACTACACACAGACTCATGGGGACTCGTGTCACGGTGGGGACCTAAATTGTGGTCCCCACGGGTACAAAAGCTTATAAATCATACAGAATGAAGTTTTTTGAAAATCTAAAAATGCAGAAAGTTTCCTGTGAGGGGTAGGTTTAGGGGTAGGGTTGGTGTAGGGCAATAGAATATACGGTCTGTACAGTAGAAAAACCATTACGCCTATGTCCCCACAAGGATAGCTGACCAGACGTGTGTGTGTGTGTGTATTGTATTGTGTAATGTGTATTGATGTGAATTGATGTTAGACAGTAAACGCTATGAGATGCGAGACAATTTTTGGACGAAATTCCAACAATAAAGTGAAAATTGAATTGAATTGAAAAAGAACAATTGCTAGCATTTTAAATGGATTTAATGAATGGAAGGTGTTGTTCTTATGTGCAACCCAGTTGCATCATATTATATAAGAAATGCCCAGAATACTTGGAAATATTTATATAGCCATATTTATTTGTTTTTTTATAAAAGGCCATGGTGAATTTAATTGACATCATGATGTCAGAACAAACATAATGTGGAAAATACTCATATGGAGTCAATTACTCATTTGTCACAAGGGAATGTTTAACCAGCAGTCATTTCTTAGGTTCAATGCAGATTAATTCTTACTTTAATTAATGCATACCAATGTTTATATAACATTGTGAGGTAATGCTTTTGGCTGCTATTTTTTAGTTGTTGATTTTTTAGCCTTTTAACAGGATGCTAACATAACACACTCCCTGCAGTATTATACACAACAAGCAAAACAAAACAAGCATTAATACTTGGTTAAAAAATTGCTGCTTGGTTCAAATCAAATGGATACTATTTTCAAACAACATTTAACAAAATTGTGAAAAATACACACTACATATACAGCTTAGAAGGAAATGTGATACTTTCTACACCCATGAACTGAACTAATATACAGTGAACACTACCATGCAAAATTTGGGGTCAGTAAGATTTCTTAAAACAAAACAATCAATAAATCAATAATAAGTACGTAAATCTATCTATCTATCTGTCTATCTGTCTATGTATTTTAGGTCAAATAAATGCAGCCTTGGTGAACATAAGAGACTTCTTTCACAAACATTAAAAATATATATATTTCTGACCCCATACTTTTAAATGATCATATATATTGCACAACAGGGAATCTCTAGATATAAAATTCTCATCAGAACTATTGAAATACCTCTGACACAACTAACCGGTGCAGGCTTTGAATTAAAAATGAAGATTGAATGCCATGAAAGGCCCCATTTTGTTTCCCTTATTCTCCAGTTGTTGAGTAAAGTGATCTTCAGACTTTTTTAAATGTCCTGTTAGTGATCAAGAGCTATGCATGTTTCCACATGCATTTGTTTGTCACGGCCCTGGTGCTTCTTTCATTACAGCTGCCGTTTTCTTTCTTCTCTTTAGAAGAAGAGGATTGGACGAGTCCTTGATTGGTTTGATCTTTATTTGTTCGTAGTCCACTCTTATTGTTGCCAAGGCATTAGTCATCTCTTCCTGTGTATTTACACACACAGTAGGCTTAGCAAAAGCATTTACAGAAAATGTTGACATCTGACACTGAACTGAAACCAACGGTCATAGACACTACCGTTCAAAAGTTTGGTGGTGGCAGGATTTTTTTTTTATTTTTTTTATGCACACCAAGACTGAAATGTTTTATTATTTTTTTTTATAAAAATTGCACTAGGAACAATAATATTGTGAAATAGTATTAAAATTTTAACTGTTTTCTATATGAATATGTTTTGAAAGATAATTTATTCCTTTGATCAAAGCTGTATTTTCAGCATCATTACTCCAGTCTTTAGTGTCACATGATCCTTCAGAAATCATTCTAATATGCTGATTTGGTGCTCAAGAATGATGATTTTTTTTTACAAACCCCAAACTTTTGAACAGTGCTGTATGTATGATTAAATATTTGATTTATGTATATGAGAACAGACCTTGACTTTATCCCAGACGTGACTCTCTTCCTTCAGAACTCGACTTGTGTGTAGATGTGTTGGAGGAACATTCATTGACTTCTTCATACATCCAGAGAGAGAGAAACGTGCTTAGAAGAATGCAAATTACTTAGTCTTTCTAAACGTTAAATATGGAAATAAATATATAAGAGCAAAATTGTCCCCTATTTTTCCATACATAATTTATACTTGAAAATCAGCATGCAAAATGAATTCTCAAAAACAATTGTCATGTACATAAATGTACTCCTGATCCACAAGACCTTTGTT
Source organism: Sinocyclocheilus rhinocerous (assembly GCF_001515625.1). Classification (NCBI taxonomy): domain Eukaryota; kingdom Metazoa; phylum Chordata; class Actinopteri; order Cypriniformes; family Cyprinidae; genus Sinocyclocheilus; species Sinocyclocheilus rhinocerous. Next base: position 985,434 of record NW_015623669.1, read on the forward strand.
TATTTATTCAAAGATTAGATTTAAAATGCTAATGCTCACACTGATCCAAGAATGGTTCATGAATTGTGTGATGGTCATTCTCTCTGTAGGATTTGTTTTCAGTAGCTGGCAAATGAGCTGCTTTGCTGTAGAGTGAAGAAAAAAAGTCTTGTCACATAATGTACGTAATGATGTGTGAACAAAACATGCCATTAGAAGTGTTACATATTATAAAATGACCTTCCTCCGACACTTGTGACCATTCAGGGTTTGGAAATTCATACTGGCCATTCCGTATGCGTTTAGTGAAGAAAAAAGTCTTGTCACATAATGTACGTAATGATGTGTGAACAAGACATGCCATTAGAAGTGTTACATATTATAAAATGACCTTCCTCCGACACTTGTGACCATTCAGGGTTTGGAAATTCATACTGGCCATTCCGTATGCGTTTTTTCATTCCCGGTGAGAGCAGTAAGCCGTGGTTTGAGTAGAATGGTGGATATCCACACAACCTAAGAGGATACGTATTGGTTCTGAATGAAAGTGCAATAACGTGATATTTCATAGCCATCAGATTGTTCCCACTCACAAGATGTACATGATGACTCCTAATGACCACATGTCACATGACTTATCATATTTCTCTGGACCAAGCACCTCTGGGGCTGAAAGAAGGATTCGTTTTAGCTACACTGTATTATGATACCAAATGAAACTCGAAACTGACTTGTCTGCTTACCCACATAATAAGGTGTGTAGCACGGGGTGGTCAAGCAGTTGTTAGATGTGGTCTCTTTGGCGAATCCAAAGTCTGTAAGCTTGAGCTGGGCATCCGGATGCTTTGAAGTGTACAATAAATTCTCTGGCTGCCAATTAGGAGAAAATTGAAAATGAAATATGAAAAGATACTTGTGTTTATATGTAATTTAGCTTTATGATGTGTGTTGTAAAAGCAAGTCATCGTTAACTATAAATATCTACACTGAAAAATTGGTGTAAATACACTTTTTCACTCAGAAATTGCTACTAAATTTCACTAATACAAAGAAATGACAAGTAACACATTGAGGTACAGAAAGTGAAATCATATCTTCTTGTAAAACACAGATCATTTGCGAGTTTTAATGCAGTTATTAAATTGCCTTGTTCAATTAAAGTCAAAGAAACCTTATTGGCTACATTTTAAATTGGAAACCACTGCAGGATCCAACAATTACATAACATGTAGGACAGGTCAAATGGCCTCAGGAAAGCAAGTACATTTTCAAACTTACAGTATGGCTGTAATAATTTATGCCTAAATTATACTTCAACTTAGTGACCTTCAAGCCAAGTTTAAACACCATCTCTAATCATCCAGCAATGTTTGTGTGTGTTTTGTTGTCTTTCTGTTGCTTTTCAAAAAGATCTTTGAGTTACGTGGCTATGTTGTGTTAAAAGTTTCATAGCATAGAAACATTTGGGTAAATCTGATATAAAAACATGACGTGAAATGTAATTAAAAATAAATATTTTCTATTTTAATATTAATATTCATTTTTAATATTAATGTTAAAAATAAACTGTGCATCATGTTTTCATTATTCTTTGAGGAATCGATAGAACAACAAACAAAAGATCAGCACTGATGTGAAATAGAACTCTTTTGTAGCAAAGTTGTTTACAGTCACTTTTGATCAGTTTATTGCATTCTTGCTGAATACAAATAATTATAATGATAAAAAAATCTTGCTGACCCCAACTTTTGAACGAAAGAATATAGTGCTGATGCATAATAATGGCTATACAGTAGCTCACCTTGAGGTCTCTGTGAGCAATGTTAATACCATGCAGAAATTCCACAGCTTCTCCTATATTTCTCATTATTTCCAAGGCTTCTACTCATCATGTGGAAGGAAAAACAAAAAAATAGAGAATTAGTAACTGTGGTGTGTTCACTGTTTTCTCATCAGTGGAGTTGAACGTGTGTGTGTGTGTGTGTGTGTGTGTTTGATGTAAGGATCTGTACCTCTTTCAGTGAAAGCTTGATCACCACGTTCCTTAATGTGGTGAAAGAGTTCTCCCCCCTCCATACTGTTTAAGTAACAGATGCAGAAATAACAGTTTTGATTCATTAATCTAAGTGTTTTTTTTTTTGTCATAGACTTGTATTGGAAATGGATGAACACAATATATGTATAATAATTAAAATGATAAAAAACAATATCCCAACAATAAAACGTAACATAAAACAAATCTAAGAAGCTCTTTGAAAGAATACTTTCTCAGAATACTTATTGAAGGCACTACACTCTGGTTTATTATAAGTGGTATATTGGTATTATCATTTTGATGTAATTGTGTTAACAAGCCCTACCACTCCATGATGAGAAGCAAACACGTTTTGCCTTGGTAGTAATTCTCAAAGACATCTTCGATTCCTACGATACATGGGAAGCTCGATGCCCTGCAGTGAAGCTCCACTTCCCGTCGAGCCTTAGGGGTGTCCCGCAACATCTGAAAATGATCATTCAAGAGCATCAGGCTTCAAATGAAACCCTTATAGACAGTCTACATTAATAATGTCATTTGTAAGCAATACCATTTTTATGTTAAGATAAAACAACACTTGTCTCAACAAGAGGATATGAAATGTTATTTTACTTTATAATGTTTGCTCATTTGCCTCCATTGAATTTGTTGCAGGATCGCTGACCCCCTAAACTCTCAAAAATAAAGGTTCTTTATTGCCATCTGTGGAGAACCTTTAGCATCCATGGAATCTTTCTATTTCAAAAAGGCTCTTTACAGTAGAAAAGGTTTCTTTAGATTATCAAAATGCTCAGTCATCTGTAAAATAATTCTGTTTTCTTTCAGACTGGACACCCTGTGTTTACTGCTTAGCAGATTCCAAATTCCAGCATCAAAAACTGACAAGTAATATTGGTAACTCTGGTTCTGACTTATATGGCAAAAAAATACATTTTCAAATGAATTTTTAAATATATTTCAAAATCTCTCCATATATTTCAAAACAAGAAAATACATTCACATTTGAAGAAAAATCAGCAAGGAACATAATTAAAATTAATAAAATTAATTTAAAAATAAATACATATTACAATGTATAACTAAATTAAATATTAAATCATTATAAATATAGTCTCTAGTAGGCTATTCCATCTATTGATCTCTATAGGCTCACATTGGCTATTCCATCCACAATTGTATTTACCCTAAATGTATAGCTATTGTAAGATTGGAAATGTATTTTCTTGCCCCTAAAGTACATTTTGAAATATATTTTAGTATGTGAAGTTTGAAAAAAATATTTAATTGAGCTTAACTGTTTATACCATATATTTAGCATGTATTTAAAATATATTTTGGCCATCTTTTTTTCTTCACAACTTGTTTTATGTATTCGTCATGTGGGATAGCTTCAATGGCATTAAATGGGCAGATAATTACAATAGAGAGTGCCAAGAAGGATATCTGAGTAAAAATGAAAAGCTAATTGAGGCTATATTTTGGAGTTTCTCAAATTACCACACTGGCAGAGCTCCTGGAGAATGAATGTCTAGGCAGTTTTCTTAGGAATTTACAAAGTCTATAGCTTAAGTGCTTAATGGATCCCATAAGTTCCTGCCAGAACTCAACAAACATTAATAGCTCCAGTAACCATATAGTAATGGAAAAGGTTTTGAGGCACCTCAGTTCCTTTACGTAATAAGAATCTGAGGAACATTTAGTTTTTACAGCATAAAAATGTCTATTTCCAGTAATACCAGATTGGTACCATTTAACAAAAAAGCTTTTTTAGTGATATGAAAACCTGGACTCAAAAGGGACTATGTACAGTAGTATAAATATTGAATGTGAGAAATTATTTTAATGGAGTGAACAGTGAATAACTGGTAGAACCTTTCCAACCATCATAAGACTTTATCATACACAAACATCATTAACAATTACCCTTTTTACATTCCTTTTATTTGCTTTAAAAATTAAAAAAGTTTGGATATGAAGCATGCAAATAAACATACTTTCTCAAAAAGGATTTTAAAAATCAGTACCTTTAAGGCATAGTTTTTGCCACTTTTCTTCTGGAATATTTCCCAGACCTTGCCGTTGATGCCTATCCCGAGCACTTGTCCTGCAAGCTTATACTCCTCTGTTATTACTTTCTTTTTTATCTTCAGTGTGGATTTCCCTGCCGACTCTGGAGGCACAATGCTAATCTGATGCTGACTCTCTTGCTGCTCATTGGAATGCACTGAATAATTTGTATTTTCTGTATTATCTAGCATGGTGGTAGACCGTGCTCATCTCTGTCCGTTCAGCAGTGAAGACAATTCTTTAGACCAGCCAGCTTAAAGGATTTTAAAGGATCCAATTAACAGGGCAGGTTTGAATATCTTTACCTACACGAAAGGAATCTTCTCACAGACACAGCAACTCTCTGCACTGTTCTTTATTGCACATGAAGGTCCAAAGCAACCAGAAATGCTGTTATTGTTAGGCTAGATACTTAGACTCATTTGCTCTGTGACTGATAGAGCCTTCATATTTAATCAGTCAGTCAGTAAGTTAGCTTTGATAGTGGTCAGTCACCGTTTACTTTCATTGCAGAATAGTGACTTATTCCCATTCATTCTACCTAACGACTTTATATTATACTATTATAAGAATAGTTTTGGAAAGACGTGAGCAAATAATGACACGGTTTGTCATGAAAATGGTGAAATATGTCTTTAAAATTTACTTTTTCCGTTCACAAATATACCAACAAATCAGTTCATTAACAGAATGATATTATTTTAAAAATGTACCGTTCTGGCGGTCACTTCAACAGACACTGGTATTTTCCAGTCGGACGTGTTTCAGCGTTGCACCCGCGTTTTGCCCAGAGCACAGCAGATGATTGAATTACACTATAACACTCTCGTTTTTATAATATGAAAGATTAGAGAACTGCACTTCGTTCGGTTATTTATAGCGGCTTCTTGCAAATACTTCACCTGAATACTGAGATGTTTGCAAAAGCGTTTCGTGTGAAATCTAACACCGTTATCAAGGGATCTGACAGGTATTCAACCAGTTAGAATTTTTAAAGACGAGTTGAAATGAAAGAAATGTACTTGCTAATTCAGTCTGATTCCACATTGAGTAAATTCTAGATAAGTTTTATTGAACTCTACTTCGTGCACATTATTTCACAAAACTATAACAAATAACGTCAGACTTAATATTGAATAACATGTGCCTCGTGTGGTGGTTGTTATATTATTACAATACAAGATACAGTGTGTGTTTTACTCTTTCAAGATCATCTACTGTATCTTCGTATAAAGTACCATACAAAAGTATTGGCATATTTCGTATCCTTTCATAATATTGTTGTATTACTCTTTTGTCTCGTTGTTTACTTTCACATTTTGATGAAACCCTATGATAAATTTCCCTTTTAAAATATCTGTTTATACATAATAATATTGAAAGTTTCTAAACTTAAGATACATTTGTGTAGTTGTTAAAAGAGAAAACATAAGCTCAATAAAGAAGACTAGAAACAGGATTTCTCCCATGATTTTTTATCTTTTTATTTTGATGCCTTGTCATTGTGTTTTTTTCTGTCCATACAGGAGGAGACTGAGATCAGATGTCTCTGCTGCCTTCCCTTCTCTGTCAGCTGAGGATCTAAATGAGCTGATCCCAAATAAAGAAGAGCTGAATATTGTGAAGATTTACGCACATAAGGGAGATGCAGTCATTCTGTACGTCCTCCATAAAAATCCCATATTCTTTCACCTGGAGAAACGGCTGTTTCCATCAGGTGAGTCTGCAGGTAACTCTCCGTTTTTGTTAAGGATGATGATGTCTATTTGAATAATAAATGTGTGTCTGTTCTCAGTGTACACACTGTGGCGATATCCCACCATGCTACCAGCATTTGTCACGTGGCCGCCTGTCCTGCAGAAGTTAACTGGTGGAGCAGGTCAGCACCTGTTTGTTAGTATTCATCTATGTGTCTCAGAAAACACGTCTGACTGATTTCTCTCCTGCAGATCTCATGTTGCCGGGTGTAGTGGTAGCTGCTGATGGCCTTCCTGAAGTAGAGCAAGGAGACTGCTGTGCCATCACTCTTGTGATGAACAGGTAACGCTGCCCACCACGTTTCTTGCTTACAGATGGTTCATCTTGAGTCATGTGAAACTAAAAATTATACCACAACTGGACAAAGATTTGCAACTTTTGTTATAACTTCAAAAATTGTAAACTGGAGTTGGCAGTTTTTACTAATCAGCATCAGTGACGTCTCTAACACTCTGAATTATGTTGAGCTGTGGAGCCCATGTGGACAACGCAAGGTTGAGTCCATTTTATGTGATTTCCTGGACCTATTCCCTCCTATCTCTCTACGATTGTATAAACAAAAGTGACCAAAAATGCCTAATATGAAATTAGGCCAAAAAATACGTTTAACTTTATAAAGCATACTGTATCATATTTGTTATGCAAATTAGGCCTTCAAATGATCAACATGTATAAAACTTTGCTGAAAAACCTGTTATATACAATATATTTTATACAATCTATTACATGCCTTCTGTCAACTGATCGATAGTCTATACTTTTTTAGCAAATAAAATAATTATAAAAAATGCCCCCTTTCAAGTCGTGGTGCATGTCTTTTTTCTGTGAAATCTTACCGATTTTTACTTTTTAACTTGCTAGTGATATTTCAAGATTTTTTTTTTTTTAAATCATGTTAAATATTATACATCATAATACATATACACGTTATACATTACACATATTATACAGCTATTGAGGAACGTTTATTTAGTTTGGGCCTTTGAATAAGATGGAGAACTTTTTTCTTCTGGAGTATAAGTGCCATGTTCTCATATATCATACTAAATGACCCATAAGCCTGATGTATCAGATATGATATCCAACAAAAACACATGCTTTTTAATATTTTATCTAAAGGTACAATGAACAGTCTCATTTAAAGAAGTTATATAGATTTTTCTGAGCATGATTTCATGTGTCAGACTCTACAGGGTTAAAAATGTCCTATGGTTCCATTAGTCATTTATGGATTTTTGATTTCTGCGCCTTTTTTAAATTAAGTAGTAAGTTTTTCAAATGGATTATGTATTTATTAGACTAAAACAAACAAACAATGAGCATGTTTACATGCACACCCATATGCTAATAACTACCAAAAACCAGCTTTTTGAAATAATTCTTATAACGACTAACAGTCATTGTGTACAATACATTTCCTTCTCCCTCTCGCAGTGTCACTCTAGTTAAATGCTCTTCTATCCACAGGATGCTTTCCTGTCTCGTAGTCAGACATGTACACTTAAATAAGCTGAAAGAATGTGTTTATGGTGTTTACATGATGAAATCGATACAGCAAAACAGTTTAACACATTTACGTGACCACGCACGTTGTCAGCTTAAGCATAATTGGTTTATGAAAGAGCTTGTATTGTAAACATGCTCAATTATGTTGCCCAAAAATGTTGTACTATTTTGTGTAGTTGGCAAAGTTTTGAAATTGAAAGTACTATGTATAAGTCTTCACTATTAAAAATGCTTATAAATAAATTTCTCTCATGGGTAACATGCATTAAAAATAAATAGTATAAAAATGTGTTTTTGTGGTGTTGAAGGGCACCAGTGGCTGTTGGCACAGCAGCTGTGTCGAGTGCTGAGATGAGGAACAGTGGAATGAAGGGGAGAGGAGTGAATATTTTACACACATACATGGATCAGCTGTGGTGAGCTTTGCATTGCAGCATAATTCTGTCGGCACATTCATTTAGACTTCATTTCTGCCTCTTTATACATCACATTAACTTTCTACAGACATCTTTCTCAAATTCCCCGCAGGGCGTTTGGTGATAAGTCACATCCTCCGGTTATGCCAGTCACAAACTCTCCAGCACAGGTGGAGGGAGAGGAATGCGAGGAGGAAGAGCAGGAGGTGAAGGACAGCTCTGATCCAGCTCCAGTGGAAACATCTTGTCAGAACATGCAGGAGCTGAGGCTGGATGAACATGAGGTGTTGAAGGAGGAAGAAGTGGTTGAAGACACTAACAAAGAAGAGGACTCTAGATCTCCACAGGGTGAAATGTCTTCGACTTCCTGTCACATATCCATTTTGTAGCTGTTCGCTGTATGTTGACTTTCATGTCTCATTACAGAGCAGATGGATGAGTTACTGCTGCAGTGTTTCCTCCATGCACTTAAGACTAAAGTCAAAAAGTCACAGCTGCCACTACTGACAAGCAACTTCCTGCGCAACCACATGGTGTCCTGCTGGTAATATCTCCTCTTTTATTACCTTTAAACCTCTACTCTAATCTTCTGACGATATCTGATATGTTTTTCCTAAGTTCAGCCTCTTATCTTTATGGCAAAAATTGGTCTATTATCACCATCATACCCTTATTTTAAACTTCGTAATTCACTCAGTCACTGAAACATCAGAGACGATTGAAAAATTAATGCATTTAATATAACTCGCTTAAGCTAGAATGCACATGCCTATTAATACACACACGTTTACTTAGGTATCTAAATGGGGACATTCCATAGGCATAATGGTTTTTATACTGTACAAACTGTATATTCTATCACCCTACACCTAAACCTACCCCTCACAGGAAACATTTCCTGTAAAAAAAACATTGCATTTTTACAATTTAAAAAAAACTTTGTTTACTTTATTTTTATACCAGTTTTACAAATGAGGACGTCCCCAAAGGGAGGTTTTTGGAGATTTTGTCAGGTTTAGCTCACTTTTGGGTACAAATTTGTCCCCAAAATATGGTTAAGTAGGTACACACACACACACACTGTATATATGTACTACTCATCGGTTTGGGATCACTATGATACATTTATTTAAATAAATTGATACTTTTATTCTGCAAGGGTGCACTCAATCAAAATCATCAAAAATGCAATCAAAATAGGGACAGTAGGGACATTTATAATGTTTATAAAGTAACAAGATTTTTTCCCCCCCGCAGTCCTAAAGGAAAGTACCTAGAAATCAAGAAATCCAGTTATAAAAAGGTACTAACTGTTCACAGATTGTGAGATTTTAGTCCATGTCAGTGTAGCTTTTTATCTCTGTTTTAGTTGGTCACATCGTTTCTTTCTTTCTTTCTTTCTTTCCAGCTTTCTAAGTTTCTGCAGTGCATGCAGAAAGATCACAGTCTGATTCAGGTGAAGGAGCTGAGTAAAGGTGTGGAGAGCATTGTGGACGTGGACTGGAGAAACCCTGTGTATGCAGTCGCACCATTTCATTATTAACATCTCATTCATAAATGTTTAATGCAATTTAAATTGTCAGAACACATAATAATAAAATAAATATCACTGTTTTGCTTGTTGATATGGACTATGTCCAGCAAGTGTTTTTGGTTTTGAGGGAAGCTGTTTTTTTTATTTTTTTGCACTACTTTTTCAGGTTGTGTTCTTTCAGCATACCAGAGGACTTTGAGCCAGAGAAAAAATCTGAAGAGGGGAGTGGAGCTTCTGAGGTCCTATACCAGCACCCTGAAATCACACCACTATATGGGGTCACTGCACGCCTGGAGCCTCTCTTTCAGGACGCCCAGAAAAAGTTAATGAGTGGAAACATTTTGTTGTATTTTTTTTTTTTTAAAGTGTATTATTGAGAGTGCTTTGAGCATGTGACTTTGTGTTTCAGAAAGGGAACGCCTCTAAAGGCCACTGAGGTGAGGAATATCATCACAGAATATGTGAAGACAAATGATCTCGTCCATGAAACCAACAAAAAGTGAGTTTTTAAGTAGTTTGAGCATTACATTAGTGCACTCTTTCTCTTGTGTCACAAGTACACTATTGTTTAGAAGTTTGCAGTTGGACATTTTTTTATTTTTTTGGAAGAATTCTCTTATGCTTTCCAAGGCTGCATTTTTTTTTATCAAAAATGCAGAAAAAACTGTAATATTGTGAAATATTATTACAATTTAAAATAAGTGTTTTCTATTTAAATATATTTTAAAATGCTGAATTTTCAGCATCGTTACTCCAGTCTTCAGTGTCACGTGATCCTTCAGAAATCATTCTGTTATGATTTGCTGCTCAAGAAACATTTCTTATTATTATCAATGTTGAAAGCCATGTGCTTCTTAATATTTTTGTGGAAACCACAACTAATTTTGTTAGGATTCTTTGTTGAAGAGAGTTCAAAAGAAGAGCATTTGTTTGAAATATTGAACTTCTGTAACATTATAAATGTCTTTATTGTCATGTTTGATCAGTTTAATGCATCCTTGCTTAATAAAAGTATTAATTCCTTAAAAAAAAGTCTTACAGACCCCATACATTTGAACGGTAGTGTATGTTGAGTTTATATGGATCTGTGCAAACTACTGCATGGTTTCAGTACTGTAACAGTGCAGATTTCTTAAGGTTTGGATTGAAGTGACCTCCTCTTATTTCTTGTTCATCAGTTATGTTAACATTAACCCTACACTTTGTGACTGTTTGCTGGAGAAGTCTGAATATCAGGAAGTGGAGAGGCTGAAATGGGATGAACTCTTTAGCAGGTAACTCTCTACACCAGCCTGTTCTTCTTTTTTTTAAATATATAAAATTGTGTTTAATTTCTATGAGAAGCACATAATTGTGTTATTTCGAACCAATTTCTCAAACAGGAACAGTATTAACCCTCTGAAAATAATGTCAGTTTCTCGACTGTATTTAATTTGCAGCTGCTTATATTGTCTGTTTACAATCCAGCTGTGTGTGTAATCACTAACATATGGTTTAGAAATTAAGTAACTAGCTTTTTACATTTTCTGATAAAATGCCTTAATTTAGGTTGATGGCTGCTTTTGTGTATGAGATTATTATTTTTTTGATCATGTGCAGATTGATCTGAACACATGCGAGTATGAACAGTGTTTCTCTGTGTCCTCAGGACTCTCATCAGAATGCAAGCGTGCCATGAGGTGCTGTTACCAGGTCAGCCTCCCTTGGTTAAGAAAGGACAGATGGAGCCCATAGACATTACTGTCGCCTCCAGGGGCTCCAATAAAAAGGTATGAAGCCATCATAAGATTATGACTATATACAGGTGCATCTCAATAAATTAGAATGTCGTGGAAAAGTTCATTTATTTCAGTAATTCAACTCAAATTGCGAAACTCGTGTATTAAATAAATTCAATGCACACAGACTGAAGTAGTTTAAGTCTTTGGTTCTTTTAATTGTGATGATTTTCCTCAAAAAGTATTTGGATGCTAATGCCACAAATCTATGAATATCATTTATTATATAACACAATACTAAATAACGTCTCAGAACTTCACTTTTTTGAGCCATTTTGACATTTAATCAACTGATGTAAAGGTGATTATTAGTAGATGTATGAAGTCAGTTCTCCTCAAGTTCACACGTGTCCTATCAGAGTAACTACAGGTGTAGTCCATCACATTAATTGTGTACATGTTCTGTTAACATCTAATAACCAGAAAGTGTCACAGTACTTTTTATCTTGATAGTTTTTTTTTTTGTTTTTTTTTAAAGAAGTCTCTTATGCTCACTAAGGCTTCATTTATTTAATCAGAAGTACAGTAAAAGCAGTAATATTGTAAAATATTATTACAATTTAAAAGAATGGTTTTCTTTGTAAATGTATTTTAAAAGTAATTTATTTCTGTGATCAAAGCTGAATTTTCAGCATCATTACTCCAGTCTTCAGTGTCACATGATCCTTCAGAAATCATTCTAATGTGCTGATTTGCTGCTCAATAAACATTTATTATTACTATAAATGTAGAAAACAATTGTGCTGATTAATATTTTGGTGTAAACTGTGATGCATTTATTTTTAGGGTTCTTTGATTAATAGAAAGTTCAAATGAATAGCATTTATTTTAAATCTTTGGTAACATATAAATGTCTTTACTGTCACTTTTGATAAATTTAATGCATATTTAATATAGTGTATATTTTGTTTTGGGTTTGTCATGTTAAATCTAATTAGCCTTTGTTTTGTTTTTAAGAAATATAATGACCATATCTTTTTTTAATGTGAAAACACAAAAATTAATTTTATTGTTAGAGACAGACTGCCTTTTGTGTCTAATGTAAAACACATTTTTGTCACACTCATTGTCTCATTTATTAAGGTTACAATAATTAAGAATCTGGAGGCGTTTGGTTTGGATCCAGCTGTGGTAGCAGACACTCTACAGCATCAGGTTCAGGCCAGCTGTGTTCTCCAGGATTCCCCAGGAGTGAAAAACCGAGTCCTGGTGCAGATCCAGGGAAACCAGGTTCAACAAGTTGGCAAACTGCTGCTAGGTACCGTATAGTCCAGCGCTAAATGACTACCTACAGCTGTGGTCAAAATTTTACATACACTTTGCAGTATATGCAAAATGTTAATTATTTTACCAGAATAAAAGGGATCATACAATGTGCATGTTATTTTTTATTTAGTACTGACCTGAATAAGATATTTCACATAAAAGACATTTACATATAGTCCACAAGAGAAAATAATAATTTTTAAAATGACCCCGTTCAAGAGTTTACATACGCTTGATTCTTAATACTGTGTTGTTTTTTGTGATAGTTCTTCATGAGTACCTTGTTTGTCCTGAACAGTTAAACTGCCCGCTGTTCTTCAGAAAAATACTTCAGCTCCCACAAATTCTTTGGCTTTCCAGCATAAAAACACGATGCATTAAGAGCCGGGGGGGTGAAAACTCAGGGTAAGATCAGGGTAAATTGAACTTATTTTGTCTTCTGGGAAACATGTAAGTATCTTCTGTAGCTTCTGAAGGGCAGTACTAAATGAAAAAAATATGATATTTAGGCAAAATAAGAAAATTTCCTTCTGAAGCATCAGTGAGCAAGAACTATCACAAAAAACAAAAATAAATAACAGCTGTGGATCATCCAGGTAACAACACAGTATTAAAGGGGTCATCAGATGCAAAATTAACTTTTGTTGTTGTTTGAACATAAATGTGTGTTGGAAGTGTGTGTACACATCCACCCTATAATGATAAAAATCCACCCAGTTTTTTTTTTTTTAATCTGCTCAAATCTTTTCCCCTTTCTCAAATCGAGAGGATTGTTTTTTGAACCTTAAACCACATAAACACATATCATTACACCAATTACACAAAATAATGTTAGCAAGTTAGTTAGCAAGTTAGCAAGTTTCGCAGCTGAAGTTTACAATCTGCTCATCACCCCATGGAAGAGAGGGCGGGGTCAGCAGAGCTCATTAGCATTTAAAGCAACATGGACTCGAACGGCGTGCTGAAAACAGAGCTGATTTTGACAGGGTAAAAAGGGTGTTTTTTTACACTGCCATTGAGAAATTTTAACCAAAGTATGTTGACTTTTCCTGGTTAAATAATTAACATTTTGCAGATTTTCCAAAGTGTATGTAAAATTTTGACCACAACCGTTTATCTCTGCCTGCACATTTTTTCTTGTGTGTGAGTGTACTTTTCTCCTTTATTACAGATCGGTATAAGATCCCACGGAAATATGTACAAGGTCTTGACAAAGCTCCCAAACCTGGCAAGAAGAAATAGCAGACGACACCTCAACAGAAGAGCCATGTGTCGTTGTAATATTTCAAATAATATCTAGTTCAACCATAACATCATTTGTGCAATAAAATAAATCTGATTTTATTCTGAACAATCTCTTAAATTAATCTCATACTTGGCATAATTTGTCCTCAACAGAGCACAGTTTATCTACATGCCTCAATAACAGCTCATTCAGAGCTTGAGTCCCTTAAGCACTAGTTTGCCCTTCCGATCTAACTGATAGAATGACTCCAGAATGACTGTCATCTTTTATAATGATGTATTGCAAGGTAGAAAAGTATACACTGTCACAAGCAGCGAATTACAGCTGAACTTTTAAGGAATGTTTGACCAGGAGTCAACTTGTTTTTGAAGAACACAATGGTTTCAAAAATATGAGGCAGGACTGTGTGTCATGTTCATTAATTCTAATGATAACCCAATAGAACTTAGAGCCCATTAGAACCCATGGCTACAAAATGCTCCTCCTTTGGATATTTGTAATACAAACCAGTGTTGTTTTAATATCATTGCGATACTGTTATAGTTTTATATTTTAGTTTTTTTTTTTTTCATTTGTAGTTGCCATTTTTATTCGTTTTTAGTTTTATGTTATACAATTTATTTATTTTTTGTTTTAATTGGGGGGGGGGGCATT
>NW_015623669.1:1000980-1014721 GCF_001515625.1 Sinocyclocheilus rhinocerous
TTTTTTTTGTGTGGGGGGGGGGGGGGGGGGGGGGGTAATTTTTTACGTACATTTTTATTTCAGTTAACTTTTATTCCAAGTAACGAAAATGTTTAACTTTAATAATCCTGCTACGAACTGCACAGCTCTATTGTGGTTTGACCTATTTCAGGTAAACATATGGAAGCCTGTTGACTTTTTTTCTCACAAATCAAAGTTTACATCTTACAGTTCCGAGTTTACATTGCGATATCCTGTTTCAATATCCACCACATAATTTCAACTTGTTTTTCTCTCACAAGAGACTTTTCTTCTTAGAATTGGGAGTTTATATCTCATAATTCTGAGAAGTCAGAATTGTGAATGATGAATTCAGAAATGTAAGAGGAAAAAAACTCTGAATTGTGAGTTAAAAAGTCGCAATTACCTTTTTTTTTTTCCTTTTTTTTTTATTCCATTGGCGGAAACAAGCTTCCATATAGAAACAGTCCTAAACAGCAGATAAAAACAACACAATGTATGGTTTCTTTAATTATTGGTCACATGGTCTCTTCCTCTCCAAGTAGGCAGTTTTTGTATTGTGGATTAGACCTATTAAAATAGCTACTTTTAGATTATAGTGTGTGCATTATGTTAGTATATTTAAATATCTGCTTATAAATGTATTCATTAATTTGATTTGTTTTGAGACATAAAAAAAAACAGCCTTCAGTGGGCACTAAGGTCAACAATCAGGATTTACTATGAGCCTTTGGCTTAGAGGAGTTCACAGCCTCTTATTTTCCTCTGCTGTGGCATTGGTTGGTAGTATATTAAATTGTTTAAATTTATTACGTGTTAAATAAAATGTAACGGTTAAGCATCGTGACTTTCTCATCTCATTTAATCTGTAATATAACTTGATAATCCCAATATTAAAATACAGCTAGTAAGGTAAATATTGCAATATTTCTCAGAAAAGAGTATAAGCTGTTTTATGGATTTCAGAGTAAATGGAAACAGATGCAGTGGTTTGACAGATGTGGATTAATGAAGCTCTTATGAATGAGTCACATGACACATTGACAGAATGTTTACCTGAAACATAAGCCCAGAATAATGGCCACTGTCAGGGCCAGCAGTGTTCAAATGAATCCTACGCCATGGGATTATATATGTGTAGGGCTGCGTGATGAAGGACCTGAAAGGACCTTGTAGCAACTTCAAGAAAATGGGCACCAGAAGTATTAGTGATTGTACAAGTGACTAGTGGATGAAGGAGAACTGGCATAAAGCAAGGCTGATAATGATCATGTTCTCAGGGAGGCTTCTGGACTTTGAGATGAGGCTGTTTGTTATGTTTTGAACAGATGGTAAAGTTGAACACTTTTTCATTTCAGACACGTGAATAAACACGTGTCACATTTTTTGAGTAGGCCTGCATTTTATTACAGGAATTATATCGTAAATGTTTGAGTACATGTAAATATACTTTAAATGTATTTATTAATATCAGTCGTTATTATCATTAAATTGTTTTAAAAAGTTTATTTTATTTGTAAGTTGAATTTAGTAACTATAGTATCCAATTAAATACTGTGTGTATGGATATACAAAGAAAAAATAAATTAGTACTTTTATTCAGCAAGCATAAAATTATCAAATGTGACATAATGTTGCAAAAGATTACTGTATTTTCAGGAGGGGGGGGTGGAGTTACATTTAGCAACTCTAAATGTAGAGTTGCTTTCTTTATTACTTTGTAGCTGCTTTAAAACAAGCTTTATTGTATAAAGTGCGGTAACACTTTATTTTAAGTTGTCCTTGTTACACGTTGCGTGTACTTACTATTGTAATGACAATTAATTATGCATAATTACAAGCAAGTAACCCTAAATCAAACCCAAATCCTAACCCTAACCATATAGTAAGTACATGTAGTTAATATTATTAATATATATGACTCAGTACTTAAACGTATAATTACACTGTAACAAGGACACCTTAAAATAAAATGTAACCTAAAGTGATTTTTAAATAAAGGTGTCTGTCAGGGCACAATAAGACGACAAGGGTAACTTCACCAAACAGATATTTATTTTAAGGTAAGTCAATAGAATAAGTGATGGCAAAAGGTGAGAGACTGAGTCTAGCAAATGACATCAAACAGTTGAGTAAGATAACTGTACTCTCCTTTACAGGAGCTGACTGGAGTGACTGGATGGGCTGAAGGCTGAAGATGCCAGAGAACAGGATGACAACAGGAAAGTAAAGCAGGTAGGTGGACGGGTAAGTAGTTCACAGGTAGTGCACAACCAGGGGCGCGGGAAGATGTTTTCGGTTGGGGGTGCTGTGTGTGTCCGTGTTGGGGGGTGGGGTGGTGTTTGGATGCCGATTTTGGAAAGATTTTGCTGGGATGGGCATTTTAAAAAATCTGAAAATTCGCTTTTGCACCATTATCTCCTTGTATTAAAGTTAATCTTGTTCGCATTCTGTACAGTTCATGTTGTATTACAGTTAATCTTGTTCGCATTCTGTATAGTTCATGTCTGATACCACGCGCTAGCGTCACGTGTTCATGAGGATTAGGCTAATCATCACATATAGAAAACATCACAAGTTAAATTAATCATGTTTATAAAGATAAACATGGGTTTATTATAGCCCACTTACAATTTACATTTCAGAGATCATTACAAATAAATTATTAAATGCTAAAACTGAATAAATTTAAATGAACAGATTTGGCGTTGCATTTGCAACCATGTGAAAACAGGGGGTGCTGCAGCCCCCTCAGCACCCCTACTTCCCGCGTCCCTGTGCACAACGAGACCAGACAAAGGTTACGTCAAAAGTAAAAAGTGACTGCTTAAATAGGAGTCTTGATGAGAGGGTAATCCGTGGCAGGCGTGGTGATGGCTGACTAAGTGCAGGTGGGAACCAGGAGGGATGCTGAAGTGTAGTTCTGATGTGACAGAGCTGGTGACTGGGTTGGTGACAGTGTCTTGCCTTGATGTATAAATGTTAATGGATTTAAATATGTATATGAAGCCAAAAAATGTTTTCGTCTGGAAACAGTCGTGTTAGAGTTCGACTCAAATTCTGAGTCAGTAATAATTATTAGCATACATGAGCTGCTTTTAAAATGATTAAAAGCAAAGTATGTTGTAGAAAGTAGTATAGTATAAAGCAGATTATTATTTGGGATTAGCCTATTATGGGATTCATTTGTAAACAGCAGGATTCTGTGTAAATCAGAATAATTTCATTGTTTTTTATTTATGCATTCTATATTTCACAGAATTTGTTTATATAATAAAGATTTAGAGTGAGCTCCAATCCAGTGTGATACTGATATCGTTTTTCGCAGTTTTGCAAAGGGACATGCAATATTCTGGATGCTCTGACACAGAGAAAGAGTATATGAAGAGTATGGGTATGTACTTGATGGAGAGGAGATGTACAGTAGCAGTATCAACAGCACCTGATTTTGCAGATCCTCTCAGCTCTGGATTTTGTGAAATTGGCAAACTTAGCTGCACCTGTTAAAGCTTATAGCCACCCAACAGAGCGAACAGGTAAAGTATCATTGTAATGAGAAGAATGTAGAAATAAGTACATTTATTAAGGAAATAGGCTTAATTTAAAAGAATAGTCTATAGATTTAAGTGTGAACTAAATTTAATGTTTTCATGCACTTATGGTTTAATTGCTTTTTTTTTTTTTTTTTTGCAAATTAAATGAGATTGTATTAAATGGAATTAGTTGATTAGTAGGACTGTTTTGACCCAGTGATTTAAGTACATCTTTATTTGCAATTTCTTAATTATTTATATTGAAATAATTTACTCACATGCATTTAACTAAAAGACACTTTAATGCTATTTCTATTTAAACTTGTTATGCTATGTATGTAAACAAATCTGTAATTACACATTTGTAATGATGAAGTTGCAATTTAGTACTTTTAAAATATATTAATTTTAAAAGTAACATTGAATAACATGACAATTATAATTATACTTTACATACTTCAGTATGCCAATCAACACATCATAATAAGCGTACTTCTTTAAAAACAAGTAAATATTATTAAAATATAATTATTTAAAATGTATTTAAATGTAATGCTTTTATTTTGATATTATTACAGGATGTACTTTAAAAATGTACTTTAGTGTAAATAACAGTCATGAAAGTATACTCTTTAAGTACACTTCACTTACAGAGAGTGACCTTTTATTTATTATAGTGCAGTTTTTAAACATATAAGATTTGACATATATTGCATGTTTACATTCAATATAATAACTAAAAGACACTTTAATGCTATTTCTATTGAAACTTGTTATGCTATGTATGTAAACAAATCTGTAATTACACATTTGTAATGATGACGTTGCAATTTAGTACTTTTAAAATATATTAATTTTAAAAGTAACATTGAATAACATGACAATTATAATTATACTTTACATTCTTCAGTATGCCAATCAACACATCATAATAAGCGTACTTCTTTAAAAACAAGTAAATATTATTAAAATATAATTATTTAAAATGTATTTAAATGTAATGCTTTTATTTTGATATTATTACAGGATGTACTTTAAAAATGTACTTTAGTGTAAATAACAGTCATGAAAGTATACTCTTTAAGTACACTTCACTTACAGAGAGTGACCTTTTATTTATTATAGTGCAGTTTTTAAACATATAAGATTTGACATATATTGCATGTTTACATTCAATATAATAAAGACTTTATTACGTTTAAAAGTTTACTTTGTTAAGTGCCAACTTTTAACCTTCAACATCTCCACTCTGAAGATCACGCCAGAAGAGGGGGACACTTGCACTGTGTACCACACAGCTCTCAAGAACAACCTTGAAAGCAAAACATGGGGTGAGGCACTGCTTTTGTGCAGATTCATTGGATTTCAGATTTATCTTCTATGAAGTATGTATGGCATCAACAGTAAATGTCATGATCCTGTTGTTGTGTTTTTCAGAAGTGGACGTTGATGTTCTCAGTGTTGGTCCAGCAGTGTTTTGTGGATTGGGTCTGACTCTGGGACTGCAGGTATACTTTTCCTCATTAAAGGAAACAACTGCAACTGAGAGATCTGATTTACAGTAAAAGTTATTCTCCTATAATAGTAATAATATCAAAAGTCGCACGTGAGTATCTTGTGTGTCCACCAGCTGCTGTGAGTACAGTGCATATCATCCTCATGGACTGCAGCAGATTTGCCAGTTCTTGCTTTGAGATGTTACTCCACATTCTTCAGTATGCCAATCAACACATCATAATAAGCGTACTTCTTTAAAAACAAGTAAATATTATTAAAATATAATTATTTAAAATGTATTTAAATGTAATGCTTTTATTTTGATATTATTACAGGATGTACTTTAAAAATGTACTTTAGTGTAAATAACAGTCATGAAAGTATACTCTTTAAGTACACTTCACTTACAGAGAGTGACCTTTTATTTATTATAGTGCAGTTTTTAAACATATAAGATTTGACATATATTGCATGTTTACATTCAATATAATAAAGACTTTATTACGTTTAAAAGTTTACTTTGTTAAGTGCCAACTTTTAACCTTCAACATCTCCACTCTGAAGATCACGCCAGAAGAGGGGGACACTTGCACTGTGTACCACACAGCTCTCAAGAACAACCTTGAAAGCAAAACATGGGGTGAGGCACTGCTTTTGTGCAGATTCATTGGATTTCAGATTTATCTTCTATGAAGTATGTATGGCATCAACAGTAAATGTCATGATCCTGTTGTTGTGTTTTTCAGAAGTGGACGTTGATGTTCTCAGTGTTGGTCCAGCAGTGTTTTGTGGATTGGGTCTGACTCTGGGACTGCAGGTATACTTTTCCTCATTAAAGGAAACAACTGCAACTGAGAGATCTGATTTACAGTAAAAGTTATTCTCCTATAATAGTAATAATATCAAAAGTCGCACGTGAGTATCTTGTGTGTCCACCAGCTGCTGTGAGTACAGTGCATATCATCCTCATGGACTGCAGCAGATTTGCCAGTTCTTGCTTTGAGATGTTACTCCACTTTTCCACCAAAGCACTTGCAAGTTCTTGAATATGTCTGAGGTGACACATGTTACACACTGCAAGACTGATCAGCCCTTTCCTTCTCCCTGTAGCACTGTTTTACATTACAGGCAAGAATATAATAAATAAATAAAAATAATAATCTTATCAAGACTTTTTCCAGTTTTGCCACAGGCACTAAGCAGCAAAGACCATTTCTGGCACGGGTCCTCTGTGACTCCATAAGAAGCTTAGCCCAAAACATTGACTCTTGGAATGGTTTCGCTTGTAGTCCGCGTCGTCAGATATCCCTGACCATGAAAAGAGATCAAGGCTTTGTTTTGCCTGTGGGATATAGACCAATGCATGGACAAAATCAAGCCAGCAGGTGAAACAAAATCCAGTCAAGCTTTTTTCTTTTTCTTTTTTTTTTTTTATCAGAAAACTACACACTAGCACTGTTATAAGCCTACATTCAATTGAATGCATTAGCAAAAACTATTTGCATATAGATATTTGTAGATATCTCTCACAGCATTTGATTTAATTGAATCCACATGATTTTGATCAATTAATGACTTGAGATTTTCTCAACTGTATGAACTACACAAGATCATCATTCAGAACATTAACCAGCAGGTGGCACCCTTTGAAAGTGTTATACAAGTATGGCTAGAGGCTGATCAAAGCTTCAGCACACATGGAATAGACAACCTGCCAGTGTAGGATTTGTATAAGACCCAGTACAGACTATAAGTCACATGAACTAGTAAAGGGATCAAATATCAACTTCAAGGCTGTGAGCTGATCTCATACTGTACCTGAGTTCAAGGCTATCATGCATTCTGTACAAGCATTATAGGAGACATACCAAGCATATAGACCATTAGTGCCCAAGAAAAAAAAAATAGATCCGTTTCATTGATGAACTATGTGGGATGAGTCCTCGGTCTATCCATAATATTGCTTTCTTCAGTGAATAAGTCTTCTAATCTCAATCAGGAGAGAAATATGCACAGATCAAGCACAGTTTATAAGTTAAAACAATACAAAGCACTTCTAAATAAATATGTCAGTGGATTTTGATGTGAGAGGACAACAGGGGATGGACTTTTTCCACTGGAGAAAGGGTTTATGGATTATTTTGACCTGAAAGGATGGATTAAAATTAAAACGCTTTAAAGATGGATTTGTTTTTTATTTTGTTTTTTACAAACACACAGCTTTTCACTTCACAAGGTGTTAAATAATGGGAGTGGTGTGGATTGCTTGTGGATTATTGTGGTGTTTTTATCAGCTGTTTGGACACTCATTCTGACGGCACCCATTAACTGCAGAGGATCCATTGGTGAGCAAGTGATGCAATGCTACATTTCTCCAAATCTGTTCTGATGAAGAAATAAAATCATCTAAATCTTGGATGACCTGAAGGTGAGTGTGTATGTGTATATATATATATATGTGTGTGTGTGTGTGTGTATGTAAACAAACACACGTTGCATAGATTTCCAAGAAATTCTCTGGCGACACTTTCACCAGTAGCTACCCCGGTCGGTGTGATTTTGCCAAGTAAGACAACATCTTTTGTTGATCCTGGATCAACATTACTGTCCAAAAATACAGATTTAACCCAATCCCTAAACCTAACCTTACCCATAATTAATTCCTAAAATCAGAGGGAAATTATACTCCAAATCTGTTCTGATGAAGAAATAAAATCATCTAAATCTTGGATGACCTGAAGGTGAGTGTGTATGTGTATATATATATATATATGTGTGTGTGTGTATGTGTGTGTGTGTATGTAAACAAACACACATTGCATAGATTTCCAAGAAATTCTCTGGCGACACTTTCACCAGTAGCTACCCCGGTCGGTGTGATTTTGCCAAGTAAGACAACATCTTTTGTTGATCCTGGATCAACATTACTGTCCAAAAATACAGATTTAACCCAATCCCTAAACCTAACCTTACCCATAATTAATTCCTAAAATCAGAGGGAAATGATAACTGATTAACAAGGGTGTAGAAGCACCTAATCCTGATTGTAAACCTAAAACTGACGTTTCCTGAAAAGTTATCTCTCAATTCTGATTGGCTGATTGGAATGTTGTTCCAGGAGCAACAAGGATGTTGATCCAGGAACATGTTGTACTTGGTCAAATCACGCTCACCAGCTACCCCACGAGATCATACATCTGCACGTGTGATAATTATAAACATTAACTCTCATTATACACACATCACATACCAATGCTGTTTCCTCCACATGATTGCAAAATGCGCCGCGCTCGATTTTTGACATCTTCTGGAAACTTGTTGTCATCAAGTAGTAGTGGATAAGTACACAACGCCATCACCTAGAGAAAAAAAGTAGCTTATGAGGCTACATAAAACATCTAGGACATGTTGTACTTGGTCAAATCACGCTCACCAGCTACCCCACAGAGAGAGAGAGAGAGAGAGAGAGAAAGGTGGGTGACTGGAGCTGATTGGTATTCTGTGTGTCATGCGGATGCGCTGCAGTTTTCCTCGGCTCTCCACCGGTCAGCTGATGCGCTAAATGACCCCATGCGCGCGCTAATATGGGTTTTTGTGCGCGAGGGAATTCCGTTCAGTGGCAGTTCCTCTGGGACACGCGCTCTCCTGGCGGATGCTGCTGCTGCTGCTGCTGCATAGCCCTACTTAACATGCTCAAGTATACTTTTACAAAAATATGATTTTATTTATTTTTATTATAAAATTATCTCATGACCATAAGGCTATAAAAGCGATCGTAAAATCAAACACGATATTTTAATTACCATTTAACATTTACCTCCAGCTGCCCACAATTGTTGCTAAGAGCTAAATAAGATACAGGCTATATTAGCTCCATTCAAATTCGGAATTTCATACTGCTTGGATCTTGAATCTGGGGGCAGTGAAGCTGGTTGGTCAACGCCGTTGTGGAAAAAAAGAAGTACACTTTGGCATACTTCTAAAATGAGAACTTATTGCGGAAATAATAAGATAAATAGAAATAAATAAATATTCAGATAATAATAATAACAATAATAAAGTGCAAACTGAATGTAATGTTTTCGGATACTAATATTATTTGCAATTGAATGAAAATGGCAACTGGCAAAATGAGCCTATGAACTGCATGGAACCAGTGTAGCCCGATTCACGAACAATGAACTGTTTTGATTGTACGTGAATCGGAAATTACTGCTTTTAACTGCTTGAGATGCCCTGAGAAATCGAATCCCATCCGGATAGGATATCTAGGATTGCGGTTTTATTTTCCACAGCGCTTCTCCTCGTTTATTTGGACCTTTGTGGAGAAGTTACCGTGACTATTTTCTCGTGGCGCGCGGATCCTCCAAACGCCCCGCCTGCTCCAATTTAATCATCGATATTTTTGACATTTGATAACAATAAGAAGATCTCGATCATGGAAACTGTTAAGTAAGAATCAATCTTCATTAACTAGATTGAAACGTCATAAGGCCTATCTTAAAATATCTTGTCCCGTCAATTATGCCGGCCAGGACATACTTTGTTAGTCAACACATTAAAATAAATGCACTTTTTTGAAAAGCATATTACAATTTATTGATTTCAAATGTACTCTAAAGTTAAACTTTTAAATTGACATTAATACAAATTCCACTTTTTTATAGTGTACTTAAGTGTGTTAAGAAATTTAGCCCTTTAACCCTCTGGTGTTGTTCGAGAAATGTTTTTAATTTTTTTTATTTTTTGTGACAAAAATAAATGTGACAAAAAAATAATAATAATAAAATAAAAAAATAATTAATTAAAATAAAATAATTAAATAAATCGTGGACTTGATTCGAAAAAGCTAAATGGTCGTAAAAAATAGTCACATTTGTGTTGTTCACAGTCAAAAGTGACTGCCATTGGAAATAAATGGGAAATGCTCAAAAATACGAGAATACAAATAATTTTTTGTGTGTACAATCTACAAATCATTCACGAGCAGAAAAAAGTGCAGAGCAATGAATGGGGGTGATACTCTAAAAATATAAAGAGTGCAAAATAGTTTCCGTTTTCTTTTCATTGAAAATTTAAAAATTTAATGAAAGCCAAGACTTCACATCCGCCAAACATACCATAAGAGTCTCAAGACCCACAGAATTGCGTCTGACAGGCAAATAAACCTGGGTGTCATCCGCATAACAGTGAAATGACAAACCATGTTTTCTAAAAATCGAGCCAAGAGGGAGATATAGAGAGAAAAGAGCAAAGGAGCCAAAATAGAGCCCTGGGGAACCCCACAGGGCAAAAAAGCATTACTCGAGTAATGTTCACCCATCTTGACTGAAAAACACCTATTTGCAAAATACGATTTAAACCAATCTAAAGCTACACCTCTTAAACCAACGCAATGTTCTAAACGATCAATGAGAACAGCATGATCCACAGTATCGAAAGTGGCCGTTAAATCTAAGAGCACACGGGCTGCAAAATCACCTGAATCACATGATATTAAAATATCATTAAGAACCTTCAAAAGCACAGTCTCAGTAGAATGACATTTACGAAAACCTGACTGAAATGTTTCAAACATTGAGTTATCAGCTAAAAAGCTTTGTAAATGTGAAAACACAATTTTTGTGTAACTGTGAAAACACAATTTCGTGAAATAAAATCAATAATTCAGCCACAATTCAGTAAAAACACAGACACCAAGGAAGGGGTTACACTCTAAAACATCAAAAATACAAAACAGACACACACACACACTCAAACACACACTTACACACATACAAATGAAGTGGTGTGGCTGTAACAATATGGCAAAATTGAGCCAGTAAACTCAAATAAGAGGTTGAAATTAGATTGATTAACCTCTAATAAAGCATTCCTGTTCATTTTTTGTGACATTTTTGTTGAATTTTGATGTTATGTTTAACAAAATGTCTTTCTCTATGTTCAGGTTTAACTGTAGTAAAATGAATGCAAAAACTGACATTTAAAAAAAAAATTTTTTTATATATCTAAATCTTTACAAAAAGTTGTCTTTAAGAATGTCTAAATATATACCCAAATCCACAACTTAATAAAAAATATGTATTTATGTCTAAACCAACTAAATAATATATAAGCCTTTTATATAGCGCTCTATAGGAATCTAGTGGCTAAACTATGGAATTGCAGATGCTTTTCTTTTTCTACTCCCATAAAATGGAACTAATCTGCCTTCAAAAATGGGATTTTAAAAGAATTGTCTCTATTTTAACATTAAATACTGCCTTAATTGAAAAGTAATATAAAAATATAAGAAAACAAAAATTGTTTTAAATGGGAGAAAAAATGATCATAATTATTGCATAAATATTAGTACCATGAAATTCTCTCAAAATACAAAAGAAAAAGGAAAATAAACCAGCATCCAAAACACATGTTGGTGACGTTTTCAATAGGAGTATGAGAGGCAGAGTGAGGTGAAGAGATATACACAGCCTCTCATCCATCCAGATTATGACTGTGGTGCTGAGAGGATTGCTAGACAAAATGGATTACAACATTTATGTTTTTTACCTTCTTTTTTCTGTTTCCCAAAACAGCTTAAATGATTTTGTAAAAAAAAAAAATGGAGAGAGAGAGAGAGAGTCAAATGAAAAATGCCTAAAGCAAAGAGATCAGGTTTTGGGCCCCTGTGCTGTTTGGATTGGTGCTATTTGTGTCACAGATAATTCATGTCGGCTGGACAGACATCCGCACCAGATGTGCACAAGGGATAGTGAGACAACAATGTTATTCTGTAGCATTTTTTTTAAAATAAAGATCAGTGATATTTAAAATAGATGCTTTGAGCTTTCATTCATATCCTTTTTTTTCGCTTATTTTGTCTGACAGAAATCTCATGCTGAACTCCCACTGAAATGCTGTAAGCTTCACTGCATAAAATGAATCTGAAAGCCTGACTAATTAAAGACCAGTGTCATGATGACCAGTGTCAAAAGCAGTACTGTTTACTGTAAACCCATCTCACCCATTGCTCTATATTATTTCATTCAGTTTGTCCTTTTATATAAAAATATTTTTCTCTTTTATTAATTCTAGTCATTTTCAATTTTATGTATGTATGCATTTTTGTTCTTAAATTATTTGATAAATTGACCTAGGATCATGTGACACTGAATTATTAATGATGCTGAAAACTCAGCTTTGTTTACACCGGAACAAATCTTATTTTAAAATATATTACAATAGAAAACAGTTGTTTTATATTGCAATAATATTTCACTGTATTTTTGATTAAATAAATGCAGCCTAGTTGAGCATAAAACACTTCTTTCAAAAACATTTATAAAATATTACAGACCCCTAAACTGTCGAACAGTATAGCCTATACATCTAACTTGTAATACTAAAATCCAAACAGGTTTTCTAAAACATCCAGTGGGCCTACATCCTTGTTTGATAGTTTTTTAAAGGGGTCATATGATGCGATTTCAAGTTTTCCTTTCTCTTTGGAGTGTTACAAGCTGATAGTGAATAGATAAGATCCCTGAAGTTGCAAAGACTAAAGTCTCAAAACCAAAGAGATATTCTTTATCAATCATAAGACTCTGCCACGCCCCCCTAAAACGGCTCGTTCTAACACACCCCACATATCTACCTCACTATGTGAAAATATTTGCATAATGCATGGTAAGGGGCGTTACATTTCCGACGCGTGCTTGCAGACTGCGCTTGTCGGAAGGCGGGACTTTGTAGAAAACGAAGCGTTTGAGAGAGGCGGGGCATAGAGGACCTACAATAATGTACAGTATTTGAAAAATAATGTGTTTTTTGAACATTAAAACATGTCAACATATTCTGTTACACCAAATACACAAAATAATGATCTTTAAAAAAGAATCATATGACCCCTTTAAGGTTCAGTTCATGTATCACATGCTTATTTTGAGGTGGCAGTGAAATTTTCTATGATGTTGTGAGCAGTAGAGCTATAGGGGGAAAAGTAGCCTACAAAAAGCAAATAAACACACAAAAGGATACAAATAGAAAATAGACAGAATTGACAGGCAGTTTACATTGTGGGTTGGGTATGGAGAACCGGTTGCATTTTAGAAACGGTTCCAAATGAACGATTCCTGCTTTTGCATTTTGATGTGATTTAAAACCATTTAAACTCAAGAAGGGAAGAATTTGCGCGCTGTTTTGCGTGCCGGGAGTAGGTGTGGGGGTGGGGTTAGGATTAGGGGTGGGGTTGGGATTAGGCAATCAGGTAGCGACTGCAACGAGGGGGTGCATAATCTGGCAGGGGTGCAGAATTCGGCACAACACCGGTGCGGGCTCCCGGTCTGTGACTGTGTCCGTTTTCGAAGCGTTTCGTGCATTTCCACTGCAGAAAAGGTAATTCCGGGCCAGAACTGACTTCTCTTTCACATCGTGCGACCAGTATGCACAAAATTACGTCAATAAACACCCGTGTTTTGTTTTAAGTGAACGTAAACAGATGAGAAAGAAACCGCATGTGTAACAGCATTTTAGGGTGCTTCCGCACTTGGTTCGATTGCTTGGTCCGAACCCGAGTTCGATTGCTCCCCCCTCCCCCTGCCCCCGCTGGACTGTGTTCACATTATATTATTTGGGTCCGAACCGCGGTTCGTTTACGTCATCAAGCCAGCAGCTGTTTACCCCATTGCTTAGTAACGAAGGCGCAGGAGAAGACGGCAAAATGCGTAGCA
>NW_015623669.1:1015025-1037502 GCF_001515625.1 Sinocyclocheilus rhinocerous
CCCTTAGATCCGCGTGAGTTCGTTGTTAAAGTGACAGCAGCCTAATAAACGTGCTGCCTGTCATTAATGTTAATCAAAGAACAAAAGAACATTCACTGATCTTCATTGAATATCTTTAGTAAATTTAATGAGTATTAATCTATATTTTATTTATGAAAAGAAAACTAAGCCGTGTTTTGATTTCGATTTCTGTACCTGTAACTTGTTCAGATGGATTTATTTATGCTACTACTAATTGATTTGGTTGTTCCTATTTTATTACTGACTGTTAACTTATCTTTAACAATTTAATGTTTGAAATTAATATTAGTCTAGTTGTTTTTGCTGTGGTACTTTTTTTTTAAAGCGTAGGCAAAAGTTATTTTTGTAGGCCTATAGCTAAGTGTTCTGTAGGCTGCTGAGTTTTGCTCATGTTATTCAGCTGCAACAGAACGCTTTGTAAAAAGACAGAATAAATATGTTTAACATCTAAATGTTTGACTTAATGTTTTTTATTAGATTTTTTTATGTTATTGGAATCAAAACTAGGAATTGATAAGAATCTGAATCGATAAAATTAAAACGATGCCTAACCCTTTGTAGCCATGCAGATGTGTGTGGTTGTGCACATGGAGAGGTGTGAAGTCGTGGTGCAGTGTTTATGGGTCATGAATGATTCATGTAAAAGGCCTCTGGCTGTGTCCTCCATAAGAATCTGCATGGCTTGAGGGAAGTTATGTTGGTCCTGATGCTGCGGTAGCTACCTTTTGAAATGCCCTCCATCACTCTCACCCATTCAAAGTCAAGTCTGTGCTCTGTTGTTGAATGCCTTCTAGTAACATCTCTGCCATGTGTTCATCAGTGGTGCGGATGGTATAATTTTGCAGACATTAGTGCCTGTGACAGGCCTGGTCACTGCCACTGTAACTAATGTGTCTTCATGCACTGCAACAGTTTCAGATGATGGATGCAGTTCACCTTTATACGCATGTGCCAGGACCTGCTTGCACTTTCTCACTGGGAGAGGGGAATCAGACAGAGATGGAGGGCTTTTGGATGTATGCTGCATCAACAGTATTTCCCACTACTATAAGGTGAATTCAAAACACAGTTGCACCACTTTTGCACATAGTATTTTAGGGCAAAATCCTGTTAAATGCACTGAATTGGCACAGCACAGAATTTAAATCAAGTAATTCTTTTTTTTTTGTACATACACACTTCCATTATGCATAAATTAGGCTCATTATATACGTTTTATAGAATAACAATAAAGGGAACGATAATAATATTTATAGCAGTAATTCCTCAAATGATAATCCAATTCTGAGAGAAAATTGTCATATATATACTTATATACATATATATACATATACTGACACGTAGTATAGCAGCAAAAAATAAATAAATTAATGAATTAAAGAAAGAAAATGTTTTGCACCAACATATGAAATGTGAATAAAAATTTTAATCAATATTTTTTTACATAATTCAGATTTTTGTACTTCTTTTGATTATAGTACAATGACATAATAAATGTCAATTATTTAATTTTGATATAATAATACCATACTATTCATACACAGCAAATATATAGCTGCATTTTTATTTTAGAAAGGGGGCCTTCACAATGAAATCATCACATTTGGTGACTTGGATAGTGTATAACCTTTAGAAGAATAAGTGTATTTAATTGTATTGAATGTGCAATTGTTGTGTGCTTCAAAAATTAACTGTATATATTTTTTAAAAACTGCAATTGCAGATAATATAATATAAGGGTGTTTTCACATCTAGTTCACTTAAGCCCTCCAAACGCTCTCGGAGCGGTTCAGCTCATATATGTGAACAAACCAAGTGATCTCAGACCCCCCTAAAAGGACCCAAAAGTGAACCATACTCAGACCACCTCCGGAGTACGCTTCCTTTGTGGGTCCATTTGTGGTTCAATTTCCTCATGATTTGTGAAAGCAATGAGGTCCCGGTATACACTTTGTATGCACCAACATTACAGTAATGCTTGAGGTTGAACTAAGCTATCATTATCAACTAAGTTATCATTTGTATATGATTTTTTTTTATGTATATGTATAGTTTATTATTATTATTTTATTATTTACCTATGTAATTTTAGGCATTTCAGTCTCTTGCTACATTTTTCGAAAATAAACAAACAAATCAACTGTTAACTCTAACAATAGAAAACAATTCTGTTGTCATATTCCCATATGTGGCTAGCTGTGCATTCAATGATTTTAATGCATGATGTGGAGGCAAAGAACCACCTGACGTGTAGCAGAGATCCAGCATCTAGTATGCTAAGTAGCTAAACACAAAAACCACACATAAACAATGAGAAATGCTTAATTTCCCAATCTATAACTTTAGATACACTATTATATGTAACATAATTTCAGATACATAGATGTTTAACATGGTTCAGACCACATACTGCACATCATAAATCAATTTTGATTTAATCAGGCAACAAATAGTACCCTTTAAAAGTTATTTCAGCCAGTGGAATCACTTTTAGGGGTCCTAGATGCGGTCGATTCAAAGGGCGGAGCAAATTGTTTATTAACAGATTTTGGCAATTCTCAGTGGAAAAGGATGATTCATCTGCAAATCACGGTCAGTATGAATGCCTCGGTAGTGAATCTGCTCTCAATCCTCATGTTTTGCAGCTTGTAGAGTGAATATTTACCGCCATTAATTAAAGAGTGTTCCAATAGATTTTACTTGCTTTATTTATGAGTACTTGTCACCCATTGTGATTGTGGGTGTTCCTTCAGCTACGTGATTATGTGAGTCTGAACACAGCTGAATCACGGCATACATTATACTTTAGTGGTGACATTTTGTTTTATAAATGCTGATTTAAAAGGTTGTTACTGAATAATAAGCATTTGCTAGGAGCTGTTTGGGCTGGCGAGAGTGAGCAAGCACGGTTTTGCTGTCACTGTTCCCACACACACACAGTAAGTGGGATTTTTTGCAGTGACGCAATGGTTCTAATCTTTACAGGGTCATTATAAGGTTGCATGATATACATGGACATATGTGCAATTCATGTGAATTACAGGATCAGTAAAGTCTGCCATCCTTCGTGGTAATGACATAAAAATTCACAAATGAGGCATGCAACGTTCACATGCAATATTCATGCTCAACGTGACTGCAGCAGAGAGGAAGACTGGCTCTACTCTCACAGCTCATACATATACTGGAAAAACGAGTCCTTACCCTGTTTCTACATGATCTGACCCTTAAAATGACAAGATAAAGAGAAACAGTCTTTTTTCACCATTTCAGTATTTTTTTTCTTAAGTTCATTTTAAATGAGCGAAAACCTGAAGGATGGCAAATTGATTTTTAAAAGTATAAATATTCCATGTTGTCTTTTAATTAATGAGCTTATAAAACTGCATACATCATAATTAAAAATGTGCATTTGTGTCTTCAAAAACTATTCTTCTTTGGTGAAACAAAATACAGTCAGGTTGCTTCAGTTATATTAATTATATTTGTGACTCCAGAATAAAACCAGTTAATTTAAAATGTTCCCACATGAAGCACAATGTTTTAGGTTATGTGACTTTTTTACAGTGCACATTGCAGGGCATCCCTTGAGAAAAAGAAGTGCACTTAATTGAGTTGAATATGCACTTGTAATTTACTTAAAATCTTAAAAGTATATTTTAAGCTGTGGTATTTTTATATGTGGTATATTTTAGTTTACCATCAATGCTTGTCAGTACATTCAGCAGAACACTTTAGCCATATTTCAAAGACAATCGGATGGTCTGATGAATTTCTGACATGTCACAAATTTTGGTTGCCCCTCGTGAGGATATTGCACAGTTAGAGCTACAAGCCGATTTCTCTAAAGTCTGTGTGTTTTCTCTCACTACGCCTGCACAAAAACAGAAGTTAAACTATGGTGACACGGTGTATGGTATGGATGGAACAATGTATGCAATTTACTTGTACAGTGAGAGTTGAGTTGAGAGTTGGTATTTAACAAAAGCATTGCTGAAATTGCACAGTGTATAAATTAATTTGGAGTGCTGCACTGATACTACAGTATATGTTAAAGGGGTCATATGATGCGATTTCAATTTTTCCTTTCTCTTTGGAGTGTTACAAGCTCTTGGTGCATAAAGAAGATCTGTAAAGTTGCAAAGACTAAAGCACCAAATACACAAAATAATGTTCTTTTTAGCAACATCATATGACCCCTTTAAATCTTGTCAACGTTACATTGTCATGTTTTACTATTTTGTTCAGGTTTGTGGTTTCTGGCTTATATGATTTAGTACTACATAATTCCTTTCTTGCCTTTATTTTCAATATTTCTAGTTGCTGTTTTAAGGAATGGCCTTTGACTTCAGGACTTTTTTTCCTGGTTTCTACAAAAAAAAAACACAGAGACACATTTAGGGTGTTTGTTTGTTGGAAGTGGACATAATTGTCATCCAGAATACGCCTCAGCTCACTACTGCATAATTTATTTGCCAGGACTTTATAAACAGTTATAAACACCAGTCTTTATTCATTACTCAACTCTCTCTTATGTGCACGCACACACACACACACACACACACACACACTCACACTCACACTGTGTATGTCTTTCTCAAAGACATCTGACCTTTTATTTTTAACATCTTTCTTTCTTTCTTTCTTTCTTTGTTAATTTAAAAATCACAGGTTATTAATTACTAGGGTGCAACAGCGCCCATCCTCTTTTTCAGTGGCCTTGGTTCTACAAGTATTTTTCCCATTCATTTTTCCCCAGGCATTTTTAAGAAGTCCTAATTAAAGTGTTATAAGCCGTGAACCAAACCCACCAGCTATAAGGTGAATCACAACATTGGGAACTTTGATTTGAAGCAAAAAAGTACTTGAAAATCAGAACAAAAAGGTACATAATGGCTTTAATGAGGGAAGAACTACAATCCCATGCCAGGGCTTAATGGGAGTGGGGGAGCACTAAAGATTTCTTTTGGCATGATGTGCTTGACGTTATTCTCTGATTGATATTCAATCTGCCTCTGTGTTTTATAATTTTCTTCCTGTTTGTCGGTTTTGTGTGAACACTGTTCCCTATTCATTTCTCTGGTCATGATTTATACATGCTTTGCACTCAAGCCTGCACATTTTCTACACTCCACTAAAGTTAAAACATCCAGAGATCTCCTGTTGAGGGATGATATAACTCTTAGGGAAAACCCGAAAACCTTTGAGAAAACCTTCCATACTGCTGCAATGGAACGAATCCAGGTCAGATCATCCAAAAAACAATTTTCTTCATGCTTTCAGAGCCCACATTAACAAAACACCAGTGTAGTGCCACCTCTTCAAACAAAGTGTGACTCAAATGGCTGAGAAAATGGGACACATGCACAAGGATCCCATTTATTTTGTGACCATTAGCCTTCTATAGATAGAAAAATCTATGTTAGAGATACACAGTATACTGTGAAAAGTGGTATCCTGGAACTGTTACCTAAAAGAGCTATTTCTACCTGATTTAACCCATAAAAAATTATTTTATTGGTATAAATATATATATATTAGTTGGTTCAGATATGCTAAATATTATTTTTGTCCTGAATAAAACCAGTTAATTTAGATGTTACCATTTTAAGTGTACAAAAAGTGGTATCCTGGAACTGTTACCTAAAAGAGCTATTTCTACCTGATTTAACCCATAAAAAATTATTTTATTGGTATAAATATATGTATATTAGTTGGTTCAGATATGCTAAATATTATTTTTGTCCTGAATAAAACCAGTTAATTTAGATGTTACCATTTTAAGTGTACATCATATACATTACAATCAATGCCTCTATTATCAAAATGCTAACGTTAACAAATTATATACAATTTTTAAATGTCACTGTTTCCTAATAAGATATTACTGATTTGTGTGCCTCAAAAACTCTGAGAACATTATTGATTTTAAAATGATGTCAAAGGGTCATTTACAGAGGTCAAATATTTCTGTGGACCGAAACTGAATAATTATATTACATATAATATAGACGACCCTTAATGTTTAAAAGAGTCTAATATTCAATGGATACATCAAATTGAATAGATAAAACTTTTTAATTTGCAAGATGTTGGAAACTGAATCTGTGACCTTGCCATTGTCAGCCTACGGAAACAATAAAACAAGAAAATTGTATGAACTCAATGATGAGTATTAATGGATCATATTGAATTTAGTGTCACAGCAAGACATGCATACATGCTGCCATGCTGATTCAGGCATCAGTGAGTGAAATTCACATTTCCAACTGATCTCCCAAATACACATGCACAAATCCATGCCAATAACTGAACAGCACACTTAGCAGTTTTTTCTTTCTTTGCAAAAGATAACATATAATTTAAGGTCAGAATACCTGCAAGAGTGGAATGAAAGATTCAATACGCCCTTGACATCCTCCAGGGGTACATTCAGGACAGGCTCAATTTCTCTTTCTGTCTTTTCTTTTAAATGGTTGCTTCTCTCTTTCTCCCTGGCTGCTCATAAATCTCGCTGTAGTGCCAATAACAGGGATGCAGGCCGAGGTTATAGCAAAAGGTGAAGTCAATATGTTCTGCTGCCACTATCATACCTTATAAATACAAATTGTACAGACTTTGTTACATACAGTATCTCACAGAAGTGAGTACACCCCTCACATTTTTGTAAATATTTTATTATATCTTTTCATGTGACAACACTGAAGAAATGACACTTTGCTACAATGTAAAGTAGTGAGTGTACAGCTTGTATAACAGTGTAAATTTGCTGTCCCCTCAAAATAACTCAACACACAGCCATTAATGTCTAAACCACTGGCCACAAAAGTGAGTACACCCCAAAGTGAAAATGTCCAAATTGTGGAGGTTCACTGCATGAATACAGCCAGGCCAGCATTTTCTCCTGCTTCTCAAAATCGTATCTCCTTTCTTCACCCTGGACCTTGATACCACTTACCTGCACAAGGTTCATTGGTGTGTTTTTTTTCCCTGATTGTCTCTGTTTCTCTGATTTAATTTGCATAGCATTTGATAGAACATTTAGCAATTTCAATACATTTAAGGCAAGTCACTCTAGGTGAAGAGTGTAAAAAATAACACATATCACCATAATTCCCCAGTTGATTGATTACATTTAGAATTGCTTTTTTTTTGTATTACAAGTTTTCTAAAATGTTAAGTTTAGATACGCAAATGAGGCAATGTCTAATTAATTATGCACTAATTTGCATGCATTTCCAGAACAGAAACCTGAACATTGGATAAAGCCAAGTTCTAAATTCTTGTTTCATTTTGTTAACGAAGTCAAAGATTCTTACAGAGGGTATTTTGGATATCTTTTGTATTATAAATCAGAAAATACTGTCTACAGCCGGAATAATAATAATAATAATAATAATAATAGTAATGGATAAAGTGCAATAAAGTAAACACATAATAGTGTATTTTTGATGTTTTCTTTCCACTTGTCTTTCCAAATTGACCAGTGTATGGAAAAAACAACAACAACGTTCTTGCCTAGTTTCTTGCTTTAATGAACATTTTGAAAAAAAAAAAAAAAAGATAATGACTTGAGCTGCATGAAATCCACAAGCTGACCTGATGATCATGTCATCCATATAGAAATAAATGATATTTCTTATTCAATAAACGTTTGCTGAAGACGTTTGGACTCTACGTGTATATACATATGAGATATATAAGAACATTTTATGCTTTTCCAAACCCCTATATTTCTGTATCCATACTTTGTCCTCTCCAGCTTCCCACAGTGGCTTTTATCCATCAATGTTTCTCTCTGACTCTGAGCAGATCTATCATTTATGTGTCTAACCATTTGCGTGTCCCTCATTCCTGTGTGCCCTTTCTCACCATCCTGCACTTTTGAAAAAACCTTTAAAATCTCCCATACCTTAATTTATTCTCTGTATTTATAGAAAGCTCTCAGGAAGGAAGACTCAGTGGAGTTTACCTCTGAGGTCAGAAGGAAAGTGTGTATAAAAGATTTCCACATCACTTCATCTCACAAGCATCTCCACAACCTGTAGCGTGACAGAGAGCCTGTAAAAGCCTCTGGCAATCATTCCTTACATGGCTTATGCCTCATAAGTATTTCATCACATATAGAAACATTAAGGCAGAAGGTAAAGGTGTTTGATTCATGTGTCTCATGAAATGGCAGAATAGAAATATCGATGCCCTTATGTGATTTTGATATCAAACCCAGTATTCTAGAAAGAAAAATAGGTAAAACTTTACAACTTGGTTCAATTTATTAAAATTATCTTTTTTTTTTTAATGTATTAAATACTTTAATAATTTATAAATATTATTGTTAATGTGATGTTCATTCATATTATTGTGCATTAACATACTCATTTTTACAAATCGTCCCCTTGGAATTATAAGGTTCTATCTGCATTCCGAGTAGTTTTGAGATATTGAGCTTCAAAGTTTTTGCATTCCATTCGACTGTGTAGATAGAACCTTTTTGTTTTTTAAATAAAAAGTCCCAAAATGTACACACCATTACAAAATCTAATGTAAATAAGTTAATAAGAAAATAAAACCCTAAATCCTGTTTTATTATTATATTATAGCAAAGTGTCATTTCTTCAGTGTTGTCACATGAAAAGATATAATAAAATATTTACAAAAATGTGAGGGGTGTACTCACTTCTGTGAGATATTGTATATACTTAACAAAAAACTCCTATACAAACGCGAACACTCACAAAGTGCTTAATTTGAATTTTAGCAATAAACATAATTTAACTGCCATTAATGAGCTTTTAGATTTTTAGATGTTTATTTTTATATATTTTCCCCCTTTTTATCCAAATGATATGGATGTAAAATGTTTTTAAAATATATATTCTGATTAAAACAGTATAAAATGATATTTATATTAATAATAATATTTAATATTAATACACACACATGTGTAATAATAATGATAATAATAATAATTATTATTATTATTATAATTGTTCAGAAATCATTCTAATATGCTGATCTGGTCCTCAAGCAACATTGCTTATTTTCAATGTTTAAAAAGGCTTAATATTTTTTTTGTAGAAGCATACTTTTTTTCAGGATTCTTTGATGAATGAAAAGAAAAAAAAACTTTATTTGAAATACAGCCAGGCCAGCATTTTCTCCTGCTTCTCAAAATCTTATCTCCTTTCTTCACCCTGGACCTTGATACCACTTATCTGCACAAGGTTCATTGGTGTGTTTTTTCCCCTGATTGTCTCGGTTTCTCTGATTTAATTTGCATAACATTTGATAGAACATTTAGCGATTTCAATACATTTAAGGCAAGTCACTCTAGGTGAAGAGTGTAAAAAATAACACATATCACCATAATTCCCCAGTTGATTGATTACATTTAGAATTGCTTTTTTTTTTGTATTACAAGTTTTCTAAAATGTTATGTTTAGATATGCAAATGAGGCAATGTCTAATTAATGATGCACTAATTTGCATGCATTTCCAGAAAAGAAACCTGAACATTGGATAAAGCCAAGTTCTAAATTCTTGTTTCATTTTGTTAACAAAGTCAAAGATTCTTACAGAGGGTATTTTGGATATCTTTTGTATTATAAATCAGAAAATACTGTCTACAGCCGGAATAATAATAATAATAATAATAGTAATAGTAATGGATAAAGTGCAATAAAGTAAACACATAATAGTGTATTTTTGATGTTTTCTTTCCACTTGTCTTTCCAAATTGACCAGTGTATGGAAAAAACAACAACAACGTTCTTGCCTAGTTTCTTGCTTTAATGAACATTTTGAAAAATTAAAAAAAAAATGATAATGACTTGAGCTGCATGAACTCCACAAGCTGACCTGATGATCATGTCATCCATATAGAAATAAATTATATTTCTTATTCAATAAACTCATAATATTTCTTTGTTTAAAATTGTTCAAAATTAGATTTTGAATTTGGTGAGCGACGTTTGGACTCTACATGTATATACATATGAGATATATAAGAACATTTTATGCTTTTCCAAACCCCTATATTTCTGTATCCATACTTTGTCCTCTCCAGCTTCCCACAGTGGCTTTTATCCATCAATGTTTCTCTCTGACTCTGAGCAGATCTATCATTTATGTGTCTAACCATTTGCGTGTCCCTCATCCCTGTGTGCCCTTTCTCACCATCCTGCACTTTTGAAAAAACCTTTAAAATCTCCCATACCGTACTGTGTTAATAGACTGAAAAATGGTAATATAGTTAATGTGATTTAAAATTTATATATAAATTTAAATGAAATTGCTCTTTAAGGTAACAATTGCTGGTTATCAGTTTTTACAGTGAATGAGGCATTTTACCCATATTTTGACTTGCATATTGCATTGATTGTGTTGTTTTTAGGGTTACAATTAACTGATAATCTCCTTGCAGAAAATTACCAGTACCAGTCCATTTTTCTATTGATTTTGTTCTTACAATGTAGAGGACGACACTGTGCCTCTGTCAAGCTCTTCTGCTTGTCTGTTCTTTTCTCAGTCTGTCTCTCTGTTGCTTAATCTTATTTTGTTTCCGCAGGCAGTGGGTTCGGCTCCCTGTGTCTTAGATCCTTGGGAATAATTGGAATGTGTGTGTGTGTGTGTGTGTGACCAATCATGCACCAATAACTGCTTGTCAGTGTGTGTGGGAGATACAAAATGTCAGAACAGGAGTGCAAATATTCTTGTACTCGTAATCAGTGATGCTTTTTTTGTTTGTGTGTATGTAACAAGAAAGCATTCAAAAGAATGATACGGTTGGAAATTCTTTTATGTGTGTGTGTGTGTGTGTATTGGTGTATATGCAGCTTTGGCTCATGCTGCAAGGTTGCTGTGAGGAGAATGATAATGCTTTCTGTGTCTGTCTGAGGAAGTACAGACAGCAGTGTGTGTGTGTAGATTTTCACACTCTAAGAAAAGTCTGTAGCATTAGGCCTAATAGACAGTTTTAATACACTGAAAAAAACAGTAACTTAACTGATTTTATTCAAAAATATTTAAAATAATACATTTAACTATTACATCAATACACCCTGAAAAAGACTGTAAATTGGGTCTAATGTACTGTGTTAATAGACTGAAAAATGGTAATATAGTTAATGTGATTTAAAATTTATATATAAATTTAAATGAAATTGCTCTTTAAGGTAACAATTGCTGGTTATCAGTTTTTACAGTGAATGAGGCATTTTACCCATATTTTGACTTGCATATTGCATTGATTGTGTTGTTTTTAGGGTTACAATTAACTGATAATCTCCTTGCAGAAAATTACCAGTACCAGTCCATTTTTCTATTGATTTTGTTCTTACAATGTAGAGGACGACACTGTGCCTCTGTCAAGCTCTTCTGCTTGTCTGTTCTTTTCTCAGTCTGTCTCTCTGTTGCTTAATCTTATTTTGTTTCCGCAGGCAGTGGGTTCGGCTCCCTGTGTCTTAGATCCTTGGGAATAATTGGAATAATTGGAGTGTTTTAACAAAAGCAGACCTTCGGTGCATTTCATGTCGTTAACCTCTTGGAAAAGGGGAAGAGGGTCTTAGATGCAAGATCCCAGTCTCTAAAAGAGCTTCGTGCCTACAGGTACAGCTCAGCTCCAGCCCGTGAGAGAGGAATTAAATTAGATTGTACCTGACCTCTTCTCGCATGCGTTCTTATCAGCCCCCTGCAGTACAGCAGAACCTGCACTCATTATGAGTGCTGAAACGTTTTGTGTGTTTCACACACATTACAAATTGAGGCTGTTGAGCGAATAGCTCTCTTATTAAATGCACCGTCGTATAAGTGTCATGATTGGATTGCAGCAGTTGTAGCGGAGACTCTGTCCGTGGTGCTGAAATGAATGCTGATTGAAGTGGAGCTCTCCATGGTTCTGAAACAGTCAGCGAACGCATGCATTGTGAATGCTAACCCATTCTGGGCCCTCTGTCACTGACGGACTGATCTGTTTTGTGTAGACATAAGTAGAGCTGGCTGCAGACTGCTGCATTATAGCTTTAGCTTCTTTTCAAAGGGTTTCTCTCTCTCTCACTCTCTCTGCTTCGCTCCCTTCCAATGCTGCCCTGAATTCTCTCTCTCTCCTCCTCCCATCAGGGGGTAGGGACAGTACTGCAGTGGTACTAATGCCTATTTGGTCATAAAATTCATGCTTGGAAGCTCACCAGCTAAAGCTGTCCCAAAACAGTCTTGTTCTGTCATTCTCATTTTGGGGGAAATACAAAGCAGGCATAATTCTCTCTTAAATTTAAACTAAATTACATTCAGTATTATTAAACGATTAAATAATTGAATGGTAATGAATGAACAAACAAATATATTCACTGAAATAAATTGGTGGTGAAACAATTTTCACTTAGAAATGTTTAATAAATTTCACAAATAATAACAAATGGCAAGTAATATTGAATTAAATATGAAATTTTGAAGTAGAACAACTGAAATATTTATTTACAGTTAAGTTTAACAAAACAAAATCACAATATTTTATTTCATATTCACTTTACTTGTAATTATTTTGTTTAATCATCTTCTTTTGTCTTCTTTTGTCTAATCTTCTTCTACCCAGAAAATGTTTTTTAATTAGGTATCATACCTTTTAGGTATCATATCTCATACGGACCATATCTTTGAGCTTTCTTGAGTTTTGCATTCTTTGAAAAATAGCTATTCATCAAAAAGCAACAAGGATTCCACTTTAAAGTCATTTTCTTGCAACCATTATACAAAATGAAAACATGTTTTGCTGTAAATATGTTATTTTCCCTACCATCACCATCTGACAGCATCTTAAAATCACAGACTTGTCAGCTTTATGAATTTTCAGTGAAGAGAATGTCATTCTAATGATTTATCAGTTAACAGCCAAGCTGCACTGTGTGAAATGCTGACTTCTGTGAACAGCTAGGTTTGACAAACATACCATTAGCTCTTATATGTTATTACCAGTCACAAGCTTCAGTAGCTTCACAGATAATGTGCGTTCTAATGACAGTCACTGTAACAATGCAGTTACATCACTTAGAGTAGCCTGACGCACCGGATCATTTCGGACCTAAGGTGCTTTCTCTCAGTGGATAATGAGGTTTGAGATTGCATTATGACACCGGTGATCTTTGGCATTTGTTAGCCGTTAAGAAGGCTGGACTAGATTAGTTGAGAAATTGGATGGGAGGCAGAAGGAAATTGATCGTTGATCGACTTCAGCGGAACAAATAGACCCTATCAAATCACAGCTCCAAATTATACACACGACTGTGAGCAATCCCTAAGATAACTTGTCTCACTACGATTTGAACAGGTTCCATTTAAAGACAATAAAAAGCATTTATCTTTGTATAAATAAGATTTTTTAAAATCTTTATGAAAAATGTCTCACCACGGCTGCATTTATTTGATTCAAAATACAGTAATGTTGTGAAATATTATTACTATCATAACTCTTTTCTATTTGAATATATTTTTAAATGTAATTTATTCCTGTGATTTCAAAGCTGAATTGTCAGCATTACTCCAATCTTTAGTGTCACGTGATCCTTCAGAAAACATTCAATTAAAAAAATAATAATAAATCATAATTACTGCAAGCCTTTGGCCGTGTGTGTGTGTGTGTGTGTGTGTGTGTTTGTGTGTGTGTTTCTTATTAATTAGAGGTGGGTGGCTTAATTTTATATACTGCAATGTAAGAAGGAGAACACAGGAAGATGGAAAAGAAAAATATTCTGAGTAGAGCGTACAGTGATAGCTGCTTGTCCTTGTGGTGAAGTATCAGGTCAAGTGAACATCAGGCCAGATGGCACAGACCTGTTTTAACAGCCGCAGACACATTAAAACATAACAGGACCACCCTAAATTAGGAACATCTAGAGCACTAGCTGTCCTCAAAAACCATAGACACTAACAGAACAAGAGAGAACTATCTGTTCTTAAGCAAGCTTAATTGCTTAAGCATTGCTTTAAGAATTATATAACCAACAATTTCTTCATAACATGACTCTTAAAAATTATTTTCCTTGGTGTAACCTAATGCATTCAGTTTGATTCAGTCATGTAAAAAATATTTTGACTTGAATAAAACCAATTTAAATGCATGTTCAGGTTCCCTTACAAAACACTTTGCAGGCAGACACAGTCATCATCATAATGCCATGACGCACTCTCTCTTTGAGAAAAAGTAGCTGCCAGAAGCCATAAGTAATGTCAAAATATTCATAATGTAATGTAATACTCCAGTTTTACATAAACCCTGACTATGAATCCAGTAATACATGCTGCTATATTATAAACTGCACCATTCAATGTTACCTCATAAACTTAAACATAAAAATATATTTATAACACTCCCTCATACGACACAGATGCTAGTGAATACTATTACACTTCACTGGCATTACCTTGATAAAGATACAGTAGAACACAAGATTAGTGTTTGATGTAAGGTTTTAATCAACACGTCATGTGTTAACAACAGCTACTCTCAGCCAATCAACCCACAGCATCTTAAACTCGTAGTGTGAGTGTGTTTGATAGACAAGCTGCCACAATCATGACAAGCAACAAAAAGGCAGGCAAGAAAAATGAATTTCCTGTCAGCTCATTGCTTAGACCTATGCAGAGTTGGTGTCAGATGTTTATAAACAAAAACATATTTGGATGGCTTAGCTATGAGCTATTGTATTCATTGACAAGTAGACTGTTGTGATAATTGGTTGCGATTTATTTTTTAAGAACATCTGGTTATGTTTACGTCATTTTAAAGTTTCAGTTGTATTTATAGTGAGTGCTGTCTTTTATAGCAGCTTAATTTGAATTTTGTATGTTTCAGGCTCATATGACATTCACAACTGAATTGGTTATATTTTAGGTAGTAAGCAGGATGCAGAATTGTAATTCAAATTAAAATGTAATTCTTTTGAATCTGTATTCAACGGAATTTCAATTTCAAATGTAAAGATTATTTACATATCAGGAAATAAACATAACTGAAAACATAATTCATGGGGTAGGTGTGTAATTCATGTGTTTTAGGGTCAAGGGGATGTAGTTCTTATGTAATTGTGGCAGTGTAGTGAGTATTATGTCACTGCAAAAGACCACACATTATATAAGAATATTTCCCTAATGCCACATAAAGGATTTTTATATGCCCTCCTGTAATCCTGCTGATGTATTTGCCCTTGATAGATGGTTTTGTAAAGTTGTCGTGGCCATTGGTCTCTGGCAGGTGCCTGGGAAGCCATTTTAGGGTGAGAAAAGAGGGGAGGGCAGAGGCTGTGAGGTGAGACATGTATAAGAAAAGAACAGCAACAACAGTCTGAAGAGAAAAGAGGAGACGAGACTTCATGCAGTGTAGAAGTTATATGAAGGTTAATCACATGTTGGTTAAACACTGTTCTGTTAAGACACTGGTTAGTTATAAAGAAACTGCATTATATAACAGGGAGCACCATGCACAAAATCTTTTTGAAGAGGCACCAGTGAAAGTACTGGCACTTCTTCCAGTGACTACAAGAAATGATAGTTTGGTGGTTTAACATTTATTGGTTATGCAAAAGGACCTAGGTTTAAATTATGATTTTGAATCTATATATTTCTGTATTGAAATCACCATGAAATCAAAAATAATAAGAATTCATTTTTTATGGGATATTGCAGTGTTTTTTTTGTTGTTTTTTTTGCATTTTATTGCTTTTTTTTGCATTTTTGTTTAATTCATGTTTCTTTGTAATCTTTATTCTTTAGGAGCTATATATTAAAATTTTATTGAAATCACCATGAAATCAAAAATAATAATTCCTTCTTTAATGGGTCAATTTGTAGAAATATTACGTAGGTATTACCAAACAGTGAAACACAAAAGACAAACATCACTGCACAATCACATTCCAAATTCACCAGGCAGTTCAGATCATCCTGTTATTGTATGATTGCACATAAATATGAGGATAAAACATCTCAGTCAATCATCTTTAAGCCTAATTTATAAACATTGCATTCCTCCAGAATTTCATAAATTCAGATCATTTTTACTAAACTGAATCATCAGATTGTACAGGTATATGTATGTATGTATGTATGAATTGTCTAAATAAGAACAGGACATGGTCCATGGTCCTAAGTAAGAACAGGACATCTGAAGACTCACCTATTTGTAACGTCATGTTACTCATTCCCAAACACTGACTGTGTGAAGTTGTGAACGTAGCCATAGCGAGTTGGCAGCACACGCTCTCTGTATTTGACTTGCTGGTTATGCATGAACACCCATTACAGTGATGTCCACAGAAGAGTGAGTGATACTTACATCTCTGCCTTGTGTGACTGCAGATTACAGAATGTAGTGCTGCTAATCTACACCATTTTTTATCTCATGTAGACAAGCAAACATACACAAGTATACCCTCAGTGTCTCTTTATTTGCATCCACTGGATTGAGAAGAATTCTGTCTGGGGCTTCTGATGGTTGGAGGAAGTGTCTCGAATCCATGACTCTGTGAGGTCTGCGTGTTTGCTCTTTTTATTTTCACCTTCCTGCTGTGA
The DNA here is from genome assembly GCF_001515625.1 of Sinocyclocheilus rhinocerous. Taxonomy (NCBI): domain Eukaryota; kingdom Metazoa; phylum Chordata; class Actinopteri; order Cypriniformes; family Cyprinidae; genus Sinocyclocheilus; species Sinocyclocheilus rhinocerous. The sequence goes on from NW_015623669.1 coordinate 1,031,607, forward strand.
GTTAAGAATTCATTAAGTTTCACTCTGAAGTGCCAAATCGTAGTAGGCAGTGGCCTTGAAGAAGTAATGAAATTATTCTTGCATACCCCACAATTAAAATTGAAGAGTGAGGTACACCTTGAGCTGTGATGCTCATGCAGATTATGCTAGTTTGAATTCCTAATTCTGTTCACACATCTCTTCTGTCTTTTCTGGTTATTCAGATGAATAGGCCTATAATTCTGTTCCTTAAATCTGATGATGCAGCATTCCAAGATTACTGAAATAACAGCCCAACAGCACTGGGAACTTTCACTCTTTGTATCACTCCATTTGTCTCTGTTTGCTGGTTTAAAGGGGTCCTATTATGCTTTTTCACTTTTTCAACTTTAGTTAGTCTGTAATGTTGCTGTTTGAGCATAAAAAAGATCTGCAAAGTGACAACGTTCAATGTCCACTTCAAAAGGAGATATTTTATTTAACAGAAATCACTTTGCAAAAACTACAACAAACGACTCGTTTGGACTACAACTCATATTGTGATATCACAAATATCGACGAATGGGACGAGACCTGGTTGAGCTGCACTAGAGAAGGCAACGAGTGTTACCACTGTGTCGGAGACACGCTACCTTTCCCAAAGCAGACAAACTTAGAGTGGTTACAATCATCCGGGTTTAAATCGCGCTCAAATTGATTTGATATTGACGCAATATTTACACTGAAGCTCGCAGACGGCTATGGTAAGGGGCATGACATTTCCAGACCAGGCGCCGAGTGCTGCCAATCACAACACACACTGGCCCAGCTAACCAATCACAACACACACTGGCCCAGCTAACCAATCACAACACACACTGGCCCAGCTAACCAATCACAACACACACTGGCCCAGCTAACCAATCACAGCACATTTCGTATTTCAGAAGGCGGGCCTTCATTTGATACAGGAACTATTCGAGCCGTTCATGCCAGACTGGGGAGAGAGGTGTTGTAATAATGTAAAATATGTGAAAAAATTGTGTTTTTTGAACAACCTAGTATGAGAGCTTGTTCTAGTACACCCCCAAAACAAAATCAAGACTTTGTAAAAGAGCATAATAGGACCCCTTTAAGACTGTCAGTTTGTGCATTAGTGATGTTCAAAAACTCTGATGCATTCAGGAACGAAGTAAGTGATTTTCAGAATGCTGAATTCGGTTCCACACACTAGTATACTACTCTTACTATTTTTAGCATATATTTCTCTGTCAGAAATAATAAGAGTATTATATAGTACACATTTCTGAATTCAACAATTAGCTTTATTGACTGAGTCATAAAATCATTCTCTCAACTGATTCGTTCAAAAATGCAGATTCATTCAGCAACAAAATGCAAAAGTGATGCGCAAAAGTTCAGTTGTGCTTTTATTTAAAACTATTTGGGATGGCGGTGCAAAAACGCACAGTTTAACTTGCAATATTATTGTAAGGAATCCCACTCAAAACTTTAGTTTACTTTTATTCAGTCATGCATTCCCTGGGATTCAAACCCATAACTTAGCATTACTAGTGCAAAACACAACTGTTTTTAGCTACAGGAATGCTTCCATTAGCATGGCTGTATTTACCGACTAAAGGTGCTGGCACACTTACTGTTGTTTAGGAAATTTTGCAGTCAATATCCAGTCATTTAAATATTTCAGTCACATTTGTCCATACACTGCTGAGAACAAGAAATTACCTTGAGAGCAAAGATGGAAATGAAGAAATGGTACATGCTGTCCCTGTGAGTGCTGGATGAGTCAGTTTCACCCCAAGCCCACTGTGTGCTTTCTCCATTTCTCTCTCTCTTAATCTCCTATTCTTTCCCTTCCTTTCTCTCTCTCTCTCCTTTCTGAGTAGGGTGAGGATTTCCTTTCTCATCTGGAACTGTACTAAATGCCTCAGCCGGTTTTCATGCATGTCTCTCTCGGTTCTGTTCTCCATTTGCATTGGTTCACATTCCCCTGTACTCTGTTATCCTTTTTAAATAGGAAAGTTGTTGCTGTAGATTTCCATATAAAATAGTCCTTTATCAGATAATGATGTGAATTTTATATAGATTTTATTTATGAGAAATTGATGGTCTTATGGTCTACACATGTCAGTCTTTTATACTCTTGGCTTTGTGTGTGTTCGCATGTAGAGTCATGCTTATCCATGCAATATATGCAAAGCAACAACAGTAATGCACATTTTTTACCTTGACATTCATATCGCTCTAATCAGCATAAATCATGCTCGATTTTACACAGTAATAATGTAATTAGTAGTTTGTTTTTGCAGTCAGCATTAACATTGCATGACAGTTTAATCTTTAGTCATCTCTAGTGACCTTTTCCACAGCTTGTTGTGTTGCATTTGAATGGCTTTATTGATAAAGACAGCATGATCTCCAAGGGCAAGATGATTTATGACATGGCACGTGTTCACAGACACAACAGATTTCTAAGCGGAGCTTTGCCTGGGGTTTTGTGGCAGTTGACATGTTCATGCACAAGACAGTGACATATGATGTCCCATCCCATGTGCGAAAAGAGGCTCTGTTTGTGTGTTTTGTCCAAAAGCATGTCCTCTTTCAACAGGACTGTCTTCACACCATGTGCCCTTGAAGTCTGGTTAAGTCTGCCAGTACTGGCTCTTAACACTTTGTCCTGCTCTCCCACTGTGTGGGACAAACCTTTAATAGCCGCTCAGCTGGCTGGAGTTCCGTGTGCGGGTGCTGATCTCTGTAAGCTGGCCTGTTAAGTAGCAGTATCCGGGACTGTCTTAGACTGTCCCGTATTATGATCCATGAAAATGCAGATTCTGTTGTAAATAATAGTGGAAAAATTGCTGTTTAAAACTGTAGTTCCATTATTATCATTTAGCATATTTTGACTCTTGTAAAACCATTTGACATCACAGTTGTATCATGGTTTCTACAAAAATATTAAGCATAACTTAAATGTTTTCAACAGTGATAATTAAGATAAGCAGCAAATCACATGTATCATGTGACTCCATGCAGAATATTTTATGTTTGAAGGAATCACAATAGTGATGAAAAAGCTGAATGAATCTTGTGGATTTCAAGCATGAATACACATTATGTCTGGTGCATTACATGCGTATCTGATTGCGCGCGTGTGTGTGTATTCTTGTGGCAGCTGCATGCACCATCAGGCAGTAGTTCTCCACTATGTAGGTCAGACTGCATGGAGAGAAAAAGATAGAGATCTGTGTTTGCTGAGCTGAATGCCATCTCTGTTTGCATGTTTACTGAATTGGAACCAAGACTTAATCTCTTTCCAACCTTTTCATGCATTCATGTGTTCAGTTTAACAACAAAACGAAAAAGAAAAAAAAAAAAAAAGCTTAGGTATGGTTTAAGTATGTGCATGTCAGTGTGTATGTTTGCTTGTGTGCTTGTTTGCGCAATTAAGGATCTTGTCATAGAAATTGTCTTACAATAAGAGCGACTCCCCAGGGGGTTTATACAGACAGGGAACTCTCTAGAGAGAGAGGGGTGTGTGTGTGTTGTGTGCAGGTGCATTGATGATGAAGGTCAGAGATGCATTCCTGAATGAACCCCCAACAGCCCCAATAGGCTTATAGGGATGGATACTCAATCACACTGTTGGACTTGTATCTTAGGGTTGTTCTTTAGGTAAGGTTTAAGTATGTGCATGTCAGTGTGTATGTTTGCTTGTGTGCTTGTATGCGCAATTAAGGATCTTGTCATAGAAATTGTCTTACAATAAGAGCGACTCCCCAGGGGGTTTATACAGACAGGGAACTCTCTAGAGAGAGAGGGGTGTGTGTGTGTTGTGTGCAGGTGCATTGATGATGAAGGTCAGAGATGCATTCCTGAATGAACCCCCAACAGCCCCAATAGGCTTATAGGGATGGATACTCAATCACACTGTTGGACTTGTATCTTAGGGTTGTTCTGACCCCTTGACATCACAAGTGTTGCTGGTACTGTCCAAAAAAAAGTTGTTTTCTATATTATGCTTGTATATAATGATACATATTCATGGAATCATACACAGTAAGAATAATAACACACATTTGAAAACAGAAATGAATTGTAAGTGGCTGATAATGTTCCCCTTCATTGGGCAACTAACTGTTGTGACTGAATCATTGAGTCAATGAGCTGAACCCAACTCAGAATCAGCTCAATTAATCAATGAATCATTTGGATTGAATGTTTTGTTTATAAATCGGACATAGCTGCTTTATTGCTTCCCAGGGACAGACTGGGAGTGAAAAACGGCCCTGGATTTTCTCCCAAATAGGCCCACCACAACTACAAACAGTCGCTACTATCTCACAATATTTCAGCAATCCTGTCGCATTTATGGCAAATAACATCACAAAACCCATGGTGACCCTGCTGACAAAAACAATAGAAACCATCACAGAAATTCTAAAGATTTCCACTACAAATACCACTACAAACCATCAACGTTTCTTTTTTTGTTTTTTCAGCAGGGGATTGAAATAAATGTATTATTGTATGAACTAAAATACTTGAAATCTCCATAAAAAGAGCAGAACGCAAAATGTAAAATATGACAATCATAAACATAAACCTAGAATCTAGAAACCTAGATTTGAGTATTCATATCTCTCTCTCTCTCTCGCTCTGTGTGTGTGTGTGTGTGTCATGTTAATCAGACTAATCACCTTATAGGCGACTTCATTTACTCTATTTTCTAACTCAATAGCTCTCAAATGTAACCCGTTGTAGAATCGCTGCTGTCTCTTTATGAATGAATGGAATATTCATGTCAGACAATGCGAAGTAATAAATAGCAGTGAACGTTCGGACTAGGGGTGTCCTGGGATTTTAATATAGTGCTCATAGGCTACATGCTCTAGTGAGAGAGGCGGGCAAAGGGAACCTGATGTAACTGTTTGCTTTTTTTTTTTTAGCTTCTCCCAACCGCCTTTATCTTCACGTTTTTTTTGCTTGCTATCACGAGCCCACTCTCCTTCACATCAGTTTCGGTTTCTTATAAGCAAAAATAGATTGCATTAGCCCCCCCCTTTTGTCGGCTGTCAACGTCATTTAATCTGACACTTTTTCTTTGATGATGAACCAGCCGGGGGTGCGTTTCCCAAAAGCAACTATGGTCGCAAGTTCCGTCATTACCAATAGATTTCAATGGAACTAACTACCCATAGTTAGCTAACGGTGCTTTTGGGAAACGCACCTCAGGTCGATGGCCGTTGGATGGACAGCCGTTCTGGACTTCTCCAGAACATCCAGATGGCCAGTCTGCCCCTACCTTATCGGTTATGGTGCTTATGCATCCTTTTAAAGCTTGAAAGTCTTACAGGTTTGGATTTAAAACCTAACCTTGAGTAAATGACAAAATTTATAGCGCAATTATCATGAGTACTTTTATGCTACTTCTGTGGTGCCTTTTTTTATTTGGAGCTTAGAATAGAATAGAATAGAATAGAATAGATGGGAGATGGTGGAAGGGACTGCAGGAGAATGCGTTGTCAGAGCCAGACGAGCCATTATGGGAGATTAAATCTGATCCACACTAAGAGTGACCCAGAGAGAGAGAGAGACGCTCAGCCTAGCTTATTGTATTAATAGCTGTCCGTGTGTGTCAATAGCTGTATATCAGATCTGGAGAGACTTTGATTTGATTTAAAGTTTGGCTGTACAGTGGGTCAGTCCCTGACTTTCAGTTATCCAGCACTACGATGTCTTTTCTTAAGTATCTCCAAATGCGCATTCATATAACATTGCAAGGATAGTTTAAATGGAGCTGTGGAACACAGGATTTTTCTCGCTCTTTTGAAATAAACATCACAACCATGAACGTATTAAAGGGGTCATATGATGCAATTTCAAGTTTTCCTTTCTCTTTGGAGTGTTACAAGCTGAT
>NW_015623669.1:1037703-1038316 GCF_001515625.1 Sinocyclocheilus rhinocerous
TAGAATAGAATAGAATAGAATAGAATAGATGGGAGATGGAAGATGGGAAATGGTGGAATGGACTGCAGGAGAATGCGTTGTCAGAGCAAGACGAGCCATTATGGGAGATTAAATCTGATCCACACTAAGAGTGACCCAGAGAGAGAGAGAGACGCTCAGCCTGGCTTATTGTATTAATAGCTGTCCGTGTGTGTCAATAGCTGTATATCAGATCTGGAGAGACTTTGATTTGATTTAAAGTTTGGCTGTACAGTGGGTCAGTCCCTGACTTTCAGTTATCCAGCACTACGATGTCTTTTCTTAAGTATCTCCAAATGCGCATTCATATAACATTGCAAGGATAGTTTAAATGGAGCTGTGGAACACAGGATTTTTCTCGCTCTTTTGAAATAAACATCACAACCATGAACGTATTAAAGGGGTCATATGATGCAATTTCAAGTTTTCCTTTCTCTTTGGAGTGTTACAAGCTGATTGTGCATAGATAAGATCCCTGAAGTTGCAAAGACTAAAGTCTCAAAACCAAAGAGATATTCTTTATCAAAGTTAAGACTCTGCCACGCCCCCCTAAAATGGCTCGTTCTAACACGCCCCCACATATCTACCACACTAT